>NW_027361924.1:3000000-3275000 GCF_039654945.1 Dendrobates tinctorius | reverse complement strand
CAGCGGTGCCCCGTTATGGTGCTGCCTGTGTCCAGTGGTGCCCGGGTGTGGTGCTGCCTGTGTCTGGGTGTGGTGCTGCCTGTGCCCGGGTGCGACCCTGCCTGTGTCCGGGTGTGGCCCTGCCTGTGCCCGGGTGCGACCCTACCTGTGCCCGGGTGTGGTGCTGCCTGTGTCCGGGTGTGGTGCTGCCTGTGTCTGGCCCTGCCTGTGTCCGGGTGTGTCCCTGCCTGTGCCCGGGTGCGACCTTGCCTGTATCCGGGTGTGGCGCTACCTGTGCCCGGGTGTGGTGCTGCCTGTGTCCGGGTGTGGTGCTGCCTGTATCTGGGTGTGGCCCTGCCTGTGTCCAGGGTGTGGCCCTGCCTGTGCCCGGGTGTGACTCTGCCTGTGCCCGGGTGTGGTGCTGCCTGTGCCCGGGTGTGGCCCTGCCTGTGCCCCGGTGTGGCCCTGCCTGTGTCCGGGTGTGGTGCTGCCTGTGCCCGGGTGTGGTGCTGCCTGTGCCCGGGTGTGGCGCTGCCTGTGTCCGGGTGTGGCCCTGCCTGTGTCCAGGGTGTGGCCCTGCCTGTGTCCAGGGTGTGGCCCTGCCTGTGCCCGGGTGTGGTGCTGCCTGTGCCCGGGTGTGACCCTGCCTGTGCCCGGGTGTGGTGCTGCCTGTGTCCAGGGTGTGGCCCTGCCTGTGCCCGGGTGCGACCCTGCCTGTGTCTGGGTGTGGCCCTTTCTGTGTCCGGGTGTGGCCCTGCCTGTGTCCGGGTGTGGCCCTGCCTGTGTCCGGGTGTGGCCCTGCTTGTGCCTAGGTGTGGTGCTGCCTGTGTCTGGGTGTGGCCCTGCCTGTGCCCGGGTGTGGCCCTGCCTGTACCCCGGTGTGGCCCTGCCTGTGTCCGGGTGTGGCCCTGCCTGTGTCCGGGTGTGGCCCTGCCTGTGCCTGGGTGTGGTGCTGCCTGTGTCTGGGTGTGGCCCTGCCTGTGTCCGGGTGTGGCCCTGGCTGTGTCCGGGTGTGGCCCTGGCTGTGTCCGGGTGTGGTGCTGCCTGTGTCTGGGTGCGACCCTGTCTGTGCCTGGGTATGCTGCTGCCTGTGTCTGGGTGCGACCTTGCCTGTGCCCGGGTGTGGTGCTGCCTGTGTCCGGGTGTGGTGCTGCCTGTGTCCGGGTGTGGTGCTGCCTGTGGCCGGGTGTGGCCCTGCTTGTGTCCAGGTGTGGCCCTGCCTGTGCCCGGGTGTGGCCCTGCCTGTGTCCGGGTGTGGCCCTGCCTGTGCCCGGATGTGGCCCTTCCTGTATCCGGGTGTGGCCCTGCAGCGCCCTCAGTCCTGGCATTTTCTTGTACAGTATTAGGATGTTTTCTATATACTGGAGGCCGGAGCCTCTATGGGACGTATTATTTTGGGGCGGCCGCTGTGGGGTCTCAGTGTCTGAGCACCCCTTCCCTCGCTCCTGCACTGACACTTCCAGCTCCTTAGTATTATTTCTTGGTCGTATGTAACGCCCTGTAATGTCTGCAGGAAACATGGCGCATCTCAGCATGGGAAACGCCAACGGGGCCGTGGACTGAGGAGTCCGGAGCCTAAATCCACGGATAAGAGGACGAGGACGGAACAATCTCATATCGTAGACAGGAGAGGACATGGTGGTGATGTAACGTCAGAGACCCCGGAGGAAACCCACACAAACACGGGGAGAACATACAAACTCCTTACAGGTGTTGTCCTTGGTGGGATTTGAACCCAGGACTCCAGCGCTGCAAGGCGCCAGTGCTAGCCACTGAGCCAATAATATGGAGTCTTCACCTGGCCGCACTCATCTCCCCAAGCCTGACGGACGCCGTCCATCTCCCCCTTGTTGTGCCATTCGCCCCATTAAGTGACATGTTAATTGCGCAGTTGTGGTCTGGAGCCAGCACCAGGTCAGCACAGCGGGGCCCCCGACAGCAGCCGCCAATTACTGACCGCGCTGTGTGTGATTACTGGCCATGACCGAAGGGGCAAAGCTTCCATCATCTTCTCAGATGTATGGAAAATCGGACACTAAGCGGGAAATATCCACTGAGGAAACACTTAGCTAACCTAAATGAATTCAAGTCTCCAGGTCCAGATGAATTACACCCCAGAGTACTGAAGGAGATAGCAGAAGAAATTTTTGAACCCCTCTCCATAATCTTTGAAAATTCTTGGAGAACAGGAGAAGTGCCAGAAGACTGGAGAAGAGCAAATGTTGTTCCTATCTTCAAAAAGGGGAAGAAGGTGGACCCAGGTAACTATAGGCCGGTGAGTCTGACTTCTATACCAGGAAAGATCTTTGAACAAATTATTAAACAACATGTATGTCAATACCTGGATAAGAATGAAGTGATTAAACAGAGTCAGCATGGGTTTCTAACTAATAAGTCATGTCAGACTAACTTAATTTCCTTCTATGACGGTATCACTGATTGGGTGGATCAAGGAAATGCTGTAGATATAGTATATCTTGACTTCAGCAAAGCATTTGACAAAGTCTCTCATACAATCCTTATTGAAAAAATGACTAAGTATGGAATGGACAAGGCAACTGTTAGGTGGATTCATAACTGGCTTAGTGATCGGACCCAAAGAGTGGTCGTAAATGGCTGCACATCCAGTTGGAAGAATGTCTCAAGTGGGGTACCACAGGGCTCTGTCCTGGGCCCTGTATTGTTCAACATCTTTATCAACGATTTAGATGAAGGAATTGAGGGTAAACTGATTAAATTTGCTGATGACACAAAGCTAGGAGGGATAGCTAATACTAGAGAAGAGAGAGAGGATTCAAAAAGATTTAAATAAACTGGAGAAGTGGGCAGCAACTAACAGAATGGTTTTTAACAGGGAGAAATGCAAAGTACTACATCTGGGCAATAAAAATGAAAAAAGCATATATAGAATGGGAGGAATAGGGCTAAGTGACAGCACATGTGAAAAAGACTTGGGTATACTAATAGATCACAGACTGAATATGAGTCAACAGTGTGATGCAGCAGCAAAAAAGGCAAATGCAATTCTAGGATGTATTAACAGAAGCATACAGTCTAGATCACGTGAAGTCATTATTTCCCTCTACTCCTCTTTGGTCAGACCTCATCTGGAATATTGTGTCCAGTTTTGGGCACCACATTTTAAAAAAGACATCAACAAACTGGAGCAAGTTCAGAAAAGAGCGACCAGAATGGTGACCGGTCTGCAAACCCTGTCTTATGAGGAAAGGTTGCAGGATTTGGGAATGTTTAGTTTGCAAAAGAGAAGACTGAGAGGAGACTTAATAGCTGTCTACAAATATCTAAAGGGCTGTCACATTGTAGAAGGATCAACTTTATTCTCATTTGCACAAGGAAAGACTAGAAGCAATGGGATGAAACTGAATGGGAAGAGACACAGATTAGATATTAGAAAAAACTTTTTGACAGTTAGAGTGATCAATGAGTGGAACAGGCTGCCACGAGAAGTGGTGAGTTCTCCTTCAATGGAAGTCTTCAAACAGAGGCTGGACAGACATCTGACTGGGATGATTTAGCGAATCCTGCTTTGAGCAGGGGGTTGGACCAGATGGCCCAGGAGGCCCCTTCCAACTCTACGATTCTATGATTCTATGATTCTAATGTAGGGATGGATGGATAACAGATAGATATTAGACATGTACACACGCGCTCCGCTCTCTGACCCGCTTTCTTTGGCCCCTGATCAGACTTGGGGGGTCGCGGTGTTAGATCTCATTTTTCTAGATCTTTCTTTCTGTGATTTTTGTCTCATAACCTTTGTACAAAAATCAATCTATTTAATGACATTTAATTCGTTTGCGGTAGCCGGTGTGTGTAACCCTGCGCCGAGGAGCGCAGAGCCGTGCCGCCGCCGCTGCTTGATGTGCCGCCGCACCTGAACCGTAACCGTGCTGGAATTCATACGATTTACATACAACAAGGGAATGTAATTACGTACGAGCGTACGAGCGACCCATTACCGCCACAGCTAATAACCCGGCAGCGGCCGTAACGATGGAATTAATGTCATCTGGCATTTATAGCGCCGCTCTCATTCCGACTGCGCCATTCTACCAATTATTTCCTTGCTATGTAATCTTATATTACATCCCGTTATTTCTCCAGCATTCACTACGCTCCATCACACTGGAGTCAGAGATATTGCACAGTTCATCCTGAGCCGCCTGCTTCATGAACAGAAAACCAATTGTACAGCAAACCAATCAGGAGCCGCTCCTGCGTGCGGCCCTCTCATCCAGTCAATATGGTCGAGAAGGGTCACATGACTGCTGCAGTAGGAAAGAATATTGCCTTGTTTCTTTGCAGGCTCAGTTTGCCCTCTGCAGTACAGTCACAGTCACCGCCCATGAGGTAACCAAATCCAGGCAGTCCAAATATGGGCAGGCCCCGCCCCCGCGGATCCACAACAAGCCGTTCTGTACCTTAAGTGCCCTGTTGTCGTCATAAAATGCAGGAGAATCGTTTCCTCTTACGGAATCAATAATTCCTGATACATTGCTGACAATTATCATAGATACACAGATATTTATCTCCGGCTGATGTTCCTGGGACGTCCCCAGTGAATTAAATTTAACCTCTACATATCTATTATCCATCCATCGATCTATCCCATTTTATGAGAACTCTCTCGGTGTATTATCCGTGGTCTCTCCTGCCGACCCCAGTGGTGCTGACCTTAGAAGCCCCCATAGATCGGGGCCTGTAGGACGTATTGATCGGTCTGGAATGATCTGGCTGGGAAGCGGCTGAGCATCGATAATTTCATGTCCCTGGTTATCAATCCGCACGTACAGATGAACATCTCAGTGAGGGAGGAATCCTCTCCGGCTGATGACATCTGCTGTCACTGAGGCTTATCTTTTCAGGCAGAACTAATATATAGAAGAAACAGGATGGCTTAGTGGGTAAGTACACTTACACTAGGGCTTATGCCATGTCCTTTAGTCTTTACGCTGCCACCTTTCTGTGCTATTCCAGCTGTGCAGACCTCGTAAAGCCGTGATATATACTGCACTCACCTGGAGGGGCCATGTAGCCTGTACACAGTGATTAAGAGCCCGACGCACTTTGGAGCCGCATGGAGCTGGCAGGGATCCTGCCCTACATGACATTAACCTTTCCTTCTGTAATAAGAACTTATTTTCCAGAAGCACGTTAGGTGTAATTACAGAGGAGTTAGTGGCGGTATCAAGGCAGCACTGTGTCCCCACGCGTTTTACACAACATCAGCACCGTGATCACTATTCCAGCACTGACCTCCGTCAGGACTCCGGTGCCAGCGACCCATGACTGGTACATGGACAGCAAACTGGTGACGGACCCATGTCCTCAACACACAGCACATAATACTAATCATCTGCCCGTCAGGACCTACTATGAGCAAAGCCATGCCCCATAATAGTGCCAGTCACAGTGCCCCATAATAGTGCCAGTCACAGTGCCCCATAACAGTGCCAGCCACAGTGCCCCATAATAGTGCCAGCCACAGTGCCCCAGAACAGTGCCAGCCACGGTACCCCATAATAGTGCCAGCCACAGTGCCCCATAATAGTGCCAGTCACAGTTCCCCATAACAGTGCCAGTCACAGTACCCCATAATAGTGCCAGTCACAGTACCCCATAATAGTGCCAGTCACAGTTCCCCATAACAGTGCCTGTCACAGTGCCCCATAATAGTGCCAGTCACAGTGCCCCATAATAGTCCAGCCACAGCATCACATAATAGTGCCAGTCACAGTACTCCATAATAGTGAGAGTACAGTGCCCCATAACAGTGCCAGCCACAGTGCCCCATAATAGTGCCAGTCACAGTGCCCCTTAACAGTGCCAGCCAGTGCCTCATAATAGTGCCAGCCACAGTGGCCCATAATAGTGCCAGCCACAGTACCCCATAACAGTGCCAGCCAGTGCCCCATAACAGTGCCAGTCACAGTACCCCATAATAGTGCCAGCCACAGTGGCCCATAATAGTGCCAGCCACAGTACCCCATAATAGTGCCAGCCACAGTGGCCCATAATAGTGCCAGCCACAGTACCCCATAACAGTGCCAGCCAGTGCCCCATAACAGTGCCAGTCACAGTACCCCATAATAGTGCCAGCCAGTGCCCCATAACAGTGCCAGCCACAGTGGCCCATAATAATGCCAGCCACGGTACCCCATAACAGTGCCAGCCAGTGCCCCATAATAGTGCCAGCCACAGTGGCCCATAATAGTGCCAGCCACAGTACCCCATAACAGTGCCAGCCAGTGCCCCATAACAGTGCCAGTCACAATGCCCCATAACAGAGCCAGCCACAGTGCCCCATAATAGTGTAGTACAATAATAGTACCAGCCACAGTGCCCCATAACAGTGCCAGCCACAGTGCCCCATAATACCCAATAATCTCTACTCTGGACATGATGGATTATTGGGAAATATTTGGTACAACTTTTCGTATTATTGCATTTCTGGATTAAAGCGTTAATCTATGTAATTTATTAATCAGTTTATATAAAAGAAATCATGGGGCCTTATAGGAAAAAATCCTCCTGGGTGCGAGAGCCGTGAACGTCGCCTCGTGGACGCCGCGTATCGGAGAGCACTTAAGACAAGTTCTGAATTCTCTCCTTGTTCCTTGGAGGAAATCTGGAAATGTTTTTCTTTTAATTATTAATTTTTTCGTGGTCTCATTTTTTTTTTCTAACACCATCTGGTCAATCCGAAGCCAATTTCTACATTCGCTCATCCATTGCGGAAAAGGTGACTCTCCGCAGTCCATCTCCTATGGAGCTGCTCCATTAACCGCTTGTATGCCGGTTTCGCAATTTAGCTTATTAACACAATTTAAAAAAAAAAAAATTCTGTAATTTTTCACATTTTTTTTCTTACCGAGCATCTTTACAGCACAGATGCCGGTTTACTCCGCCGCTCGATCATCCGCTGTTCCAATGTGAGAATTTTACCCAGAATTTTCAGTAATAATAACAATAAATTATTTACGGCGCGGTTTACGAGCCTCCATCAGGGAGCGGGGGACTCTTGGAAATCATAACTTCTTAATGGTGTCATCACAATGTGTTTTTAATGAAGTGGAGAAAGCATTGATTTGAGTCTCTACAGAGGAGGACTCTGTGCGGGGCCGACTGCCGAGGTCTCTCCACGCCGCCATAAGCATAAAAAGTTATGGACGTATCGGCAGGTTATCACATTGAGATACAAGCAGTAAAGCATGGGATGAATGTATGACCGTATCGGCCTCTGCACAAATCTGAAGGTGCAGTACCCCTGTGATCCTCTTTGAACCCATACAGTATTCCTGTGAACATCCATGGACCCATACAGTACCCCTGTGAGCCTTCATGGTCCCATACAGTACCCCTGTGAGCATTCATGGACCCATACAGTACCCCTGTGAGCCTTCATGGTCCCATACAGTACCCCTGTGAGCCTTCATGGTCCCATACAGTACCCCTGTGAGCATTCATGGACCCATACAGTACCCCTGTGAGCCTTCATGGACCCATACAGTACCCCTGTGAGCATTCATGGACCCATAAGGTACCCCTGTGAGCCTTCATGGACCCATACAGTACCCCTGTGAGCATCCATGGACCCATATAGTACTCCTTTGAGCTTCCATCGACCCATACAGTACTCCTTTGAGCTTCCATGGGCCCATACAGTACTCCTTTGAGCCTCCATGGACCCATACAGTACTCCTGTGAGCCTTCATGGACCCATACAGTACCCCTCTGAGCCTTCATGGACCCATACAGTACCCCTGTGAGCATCCATGAACCCATACAGTACTCCTTTGAGCCTCCATGTACCCATACAGTACACTCCTGTGAGCCTCCATGAACCCATACAGTACCCCTCTGAGCCTTCATGCACCCATACAGTACCTCTGTGAGCCTCAATGGACCCATACAGTACTCCTGTGAGCCTCCATAGACCTATATAGTACCCCTGTGAGCCTCCATGGACCCATACATTACTCCTCTGAGCCTCCATGAACCCATACATTACTCCTCTGAGCCTCCATGGACCCATACATCACTCCTCTGAGCCTCCATGAACCCATACAGTACCCCTGTGAGCCTCCATGGACCCATAAGGTACCCTGTGAGCCTCAATGGACCCATACAGTACCCCTGTGAGCCTCCATGGACCCATACATTACTCCTCTGAGCCTCCACGAATCCATACATTATTCCTCTGAGCCTTCATGAACCCATGTGGCCTTTATTAATCAATACGGTACCTCTGTGAGCCTCTATGAACCTATACAAGTAGCTCTGTGAGCTTTTATGGGACCCTAATGTACCCTTGTCAACCTTCATGGGACAATAATGTGTTCCTGTGATTCTTCATACGCCTACACTTTATCCCTGAATCCTCATCGGCTAAGCCCTCATGGACGCCAGTAAGCCGCAGTGGACTTTTTTTTACACCCATGAGCCTACATGTGCTTATATTGCACTCCTATGAGTCTCCATTGGCCTATTCTGTATTCTTGTAGGCCTTCGTGGGCCATAATGTGACCCTGTTGCTCTTATTGTCCAGCATTGTACTGATGTAAGTCACCATGGTTCATTCTGTAATCTGTAAGCCTCTAGATGCAAACACTGTACTTTTGTAAGGACTCATGGACTCCTAATGTAACCCAGTGAAGTTGTATGGGTTCATACTGTACCTCTGAGCCTCCATGTCCCCATTTTGCACCCATATGAGCCTTCATGGGCCTATTCTTTAGCCAGTTAGCCTCCATATAAACCTACCTTACCCTGTAAGCCTTCATGGGTCAATACTGTAACTGCGGAGCCTTCTTTGGCCCATATTGTACCCTGTTAGCTTTCATGGTAACCTACTATTCCCAAGTAAACCTTCATTGGCCAATACTGTACCTTGGTAAGTCACCATGGGCCCATTGTGCAATCCATGAACCTCTATGGGCCAATACAGTGCTGTTGTAAGATGTCATGGGCCTCTACTATAACTTGTTGAAAATTTACAGGGCCATTCTGTACTTTTGCGAGGCTTCATTGGCTTATTCTGTATTCTTGTAGGCCTCCATAAGCCCATATTGTTCCCATGTGACTCTTGTTGTCCAATACTTTTCTGATGTAAACCATCATGGGCCCATTCTGTAATCTGTGAGCCTCTATGGGCCAACACTGTACCGTTGTAAGTTGTCATAGACCCCTATTGCACCCCAATGAGACTCCATGGGTCCACACTGTACCACAGTGAAATCCCATGGGTCCATACTGTAACTCTGTGAAACCCCATGGGTCCATTCGGTACCCCAGTGAAACCCCATGGGTCCATACTGTACCTCTGTGAGTCTGTACTTTTCTTAAGAATCCGTACATAGTTTGATTTTACCTGGCATGCCCACCTTGCCAAAGGGCCTGGGATGTGGAGTACACCAGGTAATACAGTATATAGTGCGATGTGTTGGCCGATGTACCCAGGTGATCCTCTTCCACGTAAGAAAACATCAGTAAGCCATCTCTTCTACTTAATCAAGTAGATAAATAAATCTCCCCAACATCTCAACTTACTGTTCCATTAGTAAAGGGGTCAATGGAAAATCGTCTTCTTCTCCACCCAGTCAATATAACCACTGGCGACAGCTCAAGGTGAGGTAGAGTAAAGCTGGCGGTGGTTTGCACTACCATCCATTAGTGGTTGTTTGTGGTAAGGTCTCATTACTCAACCTTCGCCCTCATTAGATTATACCGCCCTTGGAGCCCTATAACAATATGTCTTACAGACAGGATTAACTGCGGAAGCGTTTTGTCCATATTTTCAAAATCACGCTCCACCCATCATGTCTCCAAAATAAAGGCATAAATCTCTACCCATTGCTTCAACATGACAACAAGGTATGAATCTGACAAATATGTGGCAAACAGGCAACTTGTGATATTTAATGGTGCCATCATGCTCCACCACCTCAAAACATGTAGATAATTCTCCATCACCTCAATGTACCAGCACATCATACTTCATCAACTCTACACATCCATACCATCAAGTTCTAATACCTCAAAATAACCGTACCTTCAAGCATCACCACCTAAATAGTACCATAATATTAAGCTCCATCACCTAACACAACCTTAATATCAAGCTCCACCACCTCAATACAATCATAACATCAAGCTTCATCACCTAAATGCAACCATACCATGAAGCTCCACCACCACAACTGTAATATCAAGCTCCATTACATAAAGTCAACAGTAACTAAGATCCACCACCTTAAAGCAACCATACCATGAAGCTCCACCACCTCAACTCAACCATAACATCAAGCTCCATTGCACCAACTCAACAGTAGCATTAAGCTTCACCAACTCAACTCAACCATACCATCAAGATTATTCACATCAATTCAGCTTTAATATCAAGCTTCATCAACTTAACCGTGACATCAAGCACCACCCCATCAACTCAACCATATCACCAAGTTCTAGCACCTCAACTCAAGCATACCATCAAGATTCAGCACATCAACTCAATCGTAATATCAAGCTTCATCAACTCAATCGTACCATCAAGCTCCACCACCTCAACTAAAACATACCATCAGGCTCTACCACTTGATCCTTAACATCATATCCACCACCTCAACTCAACTATAACATCACGCTCCATTGCATCAACTCAACAGTAGCATAAGGCTCCACCAACTCAACTAAACCATACCACCAAGTTCCACCACTTGCACTCAACCATACCATCAAGATTAATCACATGACCTCAACTGTCATATCAAGCTTCATCAATCAAAAAGTAACATCAAGCTCCACCACCTCAACTCAACCATACCATCAAGTTAAACCACCTCAACCATACTGTCAAGATCCATTACATCAACTCAACCCTAATATCAAACTTCATCAACTCAACCATAACATCAAGCTCCACCACCTCAACTCAAACATACCATGAAACTCCACCACCTCAATTCAAAGATACCATGAAGCTCCACCACCTCAACACAACCATACCATCAAGTTCCACCACCTCAACTCAACCATACCATTAAGATCCATTACATCAACTCAGCTGTAATATCAAAGTTCATCTACTCAACCATACCATGAACCTCCACCACCTGAACCTTACCATGAAGCTCCACCACCTCAACTCAACCATAACAATAAGATCCACCACCTCAACTCAATTGTGACATCAAACTCTACCACCTGAACATGGGCTTAAAAATGATTACCATTACTTCCCGAGGACCTATCATGTTGCCATAAAAAGGGCCATGAAGCCCATCCGGCATGAAAGCTGTTAAGCAGTTTTTGCAGGTTTGGGATCAGGTCAAACTCAGCGCTGGTGCCCTTCCTGAGCTATTCATACGATTGCTCTGGGCTGTGTATCATTCGTGATGAGATGCAGGTTGTCAGGAATCCGTCCTGAGATACAGAGATCACACTAGGTTGTTTTCGTCTTCTGTGCTTCGTGTTTTCAGTATCCATCTCAAAGTGTGCTGGTTAATCCTACATGGGAACCCGCTGCCAAGAGCTCAGGGCGCAGCCGCAAGAAAACGCTGAAACCACAAAACTTACTGGACCATATGTCACATTAGGTGGCCATCGTATGTTTCACCTGTAAAACTCTCTTGGCCAGTGTGAAAAAACTGGAAAATTACTAATTTTGCTTTTAATACAGACGGATATGAAAAATATTTATCTGTTTTTAAAAAATGCATGGAACACAAAAACTGGAATAGAACAAGAAGTGATTTTCTGATGACACATTCCCTATATATACATACATATATACACTGTATATATACTGCCCATGGCCCCTGTGGTGCTGCTGATCCCGCTACAGAGATTACATGGGGCTTGTTAAACTTGTGCCAAGAGCTTATAACTCGTCTCCTAATGGATGGTAATGTAATGTACACAGCAGCCATCAATCATTAACCTCCTCAGTGCCGGCCCGTCCCCTGGCGCAGTCCCATAAGCCGTCCCCCGCTGGGTTTCGTATGCTGTGTCCTGCAGCAGATTGCGATGATGGATGAGGTTTCTCTGGAGTTCACCTGTCTGGACCACAGGAAAGGTAGAACCGATCGTGAAGATTCATGGGCGATGAAGAACCAGAGAAACATTGCAAGAGCGGAGAGAGAGTGATCCTATAGGGAGAGGAGAGAGTGATCCTACAAGGGAGCGGAGAGATAGTGATCCTACAGG
This sequence comes from Dendrobates tinctorius, assembly GCF_039654945.1. Taxonomy (NCBI): domain Eukaryota; kingdom Metazoa; phylum Chordata; class Amphibia; order Anura; family Dendrobatidae; genus Dendrobates; species Dendrobates tinctorius. The sequence goes on along the minus strand of NW_027361924.1, from coordinate 3,262,796 downwards.
GGAGAAAAGAAAGAGTGATCCTACAGGGGAGCAGAGAGAGAGTGATCCTACAGGGGAGAGGAGAGAGAGAGCGATCCTACAGGGAGCGGAGAGAGAGTGATCCTACAAGGGAGAGGAGAGAGAGTGATCCTACAGGGAGCGAAGAGAGAGTGATCCTACAAGGGAGAGGAGAGAGAGAGTGATCCTGCAGGGAGCGGAGAGAGAGTGATCCTACAAGGGAGAGGAGAGAGAGAGTGATCCTGCAGGGAGCGGAGAGAGAGTGATCCTACAGGGGAGAGGAGAGAGAGAGTGATCCTACAGGGAGCGGAGAGAGAGTGATCCTACAAGGGAGAGGAGAGAGAGTGATCCTACAGGGAGCGAAGAGAGAGTGATCCTACAAGGGAGAGGAGAGAGAGAGTGATCCTACAGGGAGCGAAGAGAGAGTGATCCTACAAGGGAGAGGAGAGAGAGTGATCCTACAGGGAGCGAAGAGAGAGAGATCCTACAGGGGAGAGGAGAGAGAGAGCGATCCTACAGGGAGCGGAGAGAGAGTGATCCTACAAGGGAGAGGAGAGAGAGAGTGATCCTACAGGGAGCGAAGAGAGAGTGATCCTACAAGGGAGAGGAGAGAGAGTGATCCTACAGGGAGCAGAGAGAGAGTGATCCTACAGGGGAGAGGAGAGAGAGAGCGATCCTACAGGGAGCGGAGAGAGAGTGATCCTACAAGGGAGAGGAGAGAGAGTGATCCTACAGGGAGCGAAGAGAGAGTGATCCTACAAGGGAGAGGAGAGAGAGTGATCCTACAGGGAGCGAAGAGAGAGTGATCCTACAAGGGAGAGGAGAGAGAGAGTGATCCTGCAGGGAGCGGAGAGAGAGTGATCCTACAGGGGAGAGGAGAGAGAATGATCCTACAGGGAGCGAGAGAGAGTGATCCTACATGGGAGAGGAGAGAGAGTGATCCTACAAGGGAGAGGAGAAAGAGTGATCCTACAGGGAGCGAAGAGAGAGTGATCCTACAAGGGAGAGGAGAGAGAATGATCCTACAGGGAGCGGATATGAAAAATATTTATCTGTTTTTAAAAAATGCATGGAACACAAAAACTGGAATAGAACAAGAAGTGATTTTCTGATGACACATTCCCTATATATACATACATATATACACTGTATATATACTGCCCATGGCCCCTGTGGTGCTGCTGATCCCGCTACAGAGATTACATGGGGCTTGTTAAACTTGAGCCAAGAGCTTATAACTCGTCTCCTAATGGATGGTAATGTAATGTACACAGCAGCCATCAATCATTAACCTCCTCAGTGCCGGCCCGTCCCCTGGCGCAGTCCCATAAGCCGTCCCCCGCTGGGTTTCGTATGCTGTGTCCTGCAGCAGATTGCGATGATGGATGAGGTTTCTCTGGAGTTCACCTGTCTGGACCACAGGAAAGGTAGAACCGATCGTGAAGATTCATGGGCGATGAAGAACCAGAGAAACATTGCAAGAGCGGAGAGAGAGTGATCCTATAGGGAGAGGAGAGAGTGATCCTACAAGGGAGCGGAGAGATAGTGATCCTACAGGGGAGAAAAGAAAGAGTGATCCTACAGGGGAGCAGAGAGAGAGTGATCCTACAGGGGAGAGGAGAGAGAGAGCGATCCTACAGGGAGCGGAGAGAGAGTGATCCTACAAGGGAGAGGAGAGAGAGTGATCCTACAGGGAGCGAAGAGAGAGTGATCCTACAAGGGAGAGGAGAGAGAGAGTGATCCTGCAGGGAGCGGAGAGAGAGTGATCCTACAAGGGAGAGGAGAGAGAGAGCGATCCTGCAGGGAGCGGAGAGAGAGTGATCCTACAGGGGAGAGGAGAGAGAGAGTGATCCTACAGGGAGCGAAGAGAGAGTGATCCTACAAGGGAGAGGAGAGAGAGTGATCCTACAGGGAGCGAAGAGAGAGTGATCCTACAAGGGAGAGGAGAGAGAGAGTGATCCTGCAGGGAGCGAAGAGAGAGTGATCCTACAGGGGAGAGGAGAGAGAATGATCCTACAGGGAGCGAGAGAGAGTGATCCTACATGGGAGAGGAGAGAGAGTGATCCTACAAGGGAGAGGAGAAAGAGTGATCCTACAGGGAGCGAAGAGAGAGTGATCCTACAAGGGAGAGGAGAGAGAATGATCCTACAGGGAGCGGAGAGAGAGTGATCCTACAGGGAGCGGAGAGAGAGTGATCCTACAGGGAGGGAGAGTGATCCTACAAGGGAGAGGAGAGAGAGTGATCCTACAGGGAGCGGAGAGAGAGTGATCCTACAGGAAGAGGAGAGAGAGTGATCCTACAAGGGAGAGGAGAAAGAGTGATCCTACAGGGAGCGAAGAGAGAGTGATCCTACAAGGGAGAGGAGAGAGAGTGATCCTACAGGGAGCGGAGAGAGAGTGATCCTACAGGGAGCGGAGAGAGAGTGATCCTACAGGGAGGGAGAGTGATCCTACAAGGGAGAGGAGAGAGAGTGATCCTACAGGGAGCGGAGAGAGAGTGATCCTACAGGAAGAGGAGAGAGAGTGATCCTACAAGGGAGAGGAGAGAGAGTGATCCTACAGGGGAGAGGAGAGAGAGAGCGATCCCACAGGGAGTGGAGAGAGAGTGATCCTACAGGGGAGTAAAGAGACTGATCCTACAGGGGAGCAGAGAGAGTGATCCTACAGGGGAGAGAAAAGAGAGAGCGATCCTACTGGAAGCTGAGAGAGCGTGATCCAACAAGGGAGAGGAGAAAGAGTGATCCTACAGGGAGCAAAGAGAGAGTGATCCTACAAGGGAAAGGAGAGAGAGTGATCCTACAGGGAGCGGAGAGAGAATGATCCTACAGGGAGCGGAGAGAGAGTGATCCTACAAGGGAGAGGAGAGAGAGTGATCCTACAAGGGAGAGGAGAGAGAGTGATCCTACAGGGGAGAGGAGAGAGAGAGCGATCCTACAGGGAGTGGAGAGAGAGTGATCCTACAGGGGAGTAGAGAGAGTGATCCTACAGGGGAATGGAGAGAGAGTGATCCTACAGGGAGCTAAGAGAAAGAGTGATCTTACAGTGGAGCAGGGAGAAAGAGTGGTCCTACAGGGGAGTGGAGAGGGAGTGATCCTACAGGGGAGCGGAGAGAGTGATCCTACAGGACAGCGGAGAGAGAGTGATCCTTCAGGGGAGCGGAGAGAGTGATCTTACAGGTGAGCGGAGAGAGTGATCTTACAGGGGAGCGGAGAGAGTGATCTTACAGGGGAGCGCAGAGAGTGATCTTACAGGGGAGCTGAGAGAGAGAGATCCTTCATATAAGAGATACCCTGGTTATACCAGCTGTACATATATAATTATATACAGGAGATGCCTAGGTTATACCAGCTGTACATATATAATTATTTACAGGGGATACCCAGGTTATACCAGCTGTACATATATAATTGTATACAGGAGATGCCCAGGTTATACCAGCTGTACATATATAATTATATACAGGAGATGCCCAGGTTCTACCAGCTGTACATATATAATTATATACAGGAGATGCCCAGGTTATACCAGCTGTACATATATAATTATATACAGGAGATGCCCGGGTTATACCACCTGTACATATATACAGGAGATGCCTGGGTTATACCAGCTGTACATATATAATTATATACAGAAGATGCCCAGGTTATACCAGCTGTACATATATTATATACAGGAGATGCCTGGGTTATACCAGCTGTACATATATAATTATATACAGGAGATGCCCGGGTTATACCACCTGTACATATATACAGGAGATGCCTGGGTTATACCAGCTGTACATATATTATATACAGGAGATGCCTGGGTTATACCAGCTGTACATATATTATATACAGGAGATGCCTGGGTTATACCAGCTGTACATATTTTATATACAGGAGATGCCCAGGTTATACCAGCTGTACACATATACAGGAGATGCCCGGATTATACCAGCTGTACATATATACAGGAGATGCCTGGGTTATACCAGTTGTACACATATACAGGAGATGCCTGGGTTATACCAGCTGTACATATATACAGGAGATGCCCAGGTTATACCAGCTGTACATATATAATTATATACAGGAGATGCCCAGGTTATACCAGCTGTACATACAGTATATTATATACAGGAGATGCCCGGATTATACCAGCTGTACACATATACAGGAGATGCCCGGGTTATACCAGCTGCACATACAGTATATTATATACAGGAGATGCCCAGGTTATACCAGCTGTACATATATAATTATATACAGGAGATGCCCAGGTTATACCAGCTGTACATATATAATTACAGGAGATGCCCGGGTTATACCAGCTGTACATACAGTATATTATATACAGGAGATGCCCAGGTTATACCAGCTGTACATATATAATTATATACAGGAGATGCCCAGGTTATACCAACTGTACATATATAATTATATACAAGAGATGCCCAGGTTATACCAGCTGTACATATATAATTATATGCAGGAGATGCCCAGGTTATACCAGCTGTACATATATAATTATATACAGGAGATGCCCAGGTTATACCAGCTGTACATATATAATTACAGGAGATGCCCGGGTTATACCAGCTGTACATACAGTATATTATATACAGGAGATGCCCAGGTTATACCAGCTGTACATATATAATTATATACAGGAGATGCCCAGGTTATACCAGCTGTACATATATAATTACAGGAGATGCCCGGGTTATACCAGCTGTACATACAGTATATTATATACAGGAGATGCCCAGGTTATACCAGCTGTACATATATAATTATATACAGGAGATTCCCAGGTTATACCAGCTGTACATATATAATTATATACAGGAGATGCCCAGGCTATACCAGCTGTACATATATAATTATATACAGGAGATGCCCAGGTTATACCAGCTGTACATATATAATTATATACAGGAGATGCCCGGGTTATACCAGCTGTACATACAGTATATTATATACAGGAGATGCCCAGGTTATACCAGCTGTACATATATAATTATATACAGGAGATGCCCAGGTTATACCAGCTGTACATATATAATTATATACAGGAGATGCCCGGGTTATACCAGCTGTACATATATCATTATATACAGGAGATACCCAGGTTATACCAGCTGTACATACAGTATATTATATACAGGAGATGCCCAGGTTATACCAGCTGTACATATATAATTATATACAGGAGATGCCCAGGTTATACCAGCTGTACATATATAATTATATACAGGAGATGCCCAGGTTATACCAGCTGTACATATATTATATACAGGAGATGCCTGGGTTATACCAGCTGTACATATATTATATACAGGAGATGCCTGGGTTATACCAGCTGTACATATATTATATACAGGAGATGCCTGGGTTATACCAGCTGTACACATATACAGGAGATGCCCGGATTATACCAGCTGTACACATATACAGGAGATGCCCGGATTATACCAGCTGTACACATATACAGGAGATGCCTGGGTTATACCAGCTGTACATACAGTATATTATATACAGGAGATGCCCGGGTTATACCAGCTGTACATACAGTATATTATATACAGGAGATGCCCAGGTTATACCAGCTGTACATACAGTATATTATATACAGGAGATGCCTGGGTTATACCAGCTGTACATACAGTATATTATATACAGGAGATGCCTGGGTTATACCAGCTGTACATATATAATTATATACAGGAGATGCCCGGATTATACCAGCTGTACACATATACAGGAGATGCCCGGATTATACCAGCTGTACACATATACAGGAGATGCCTGGGTTATACCAGCTGTACATACAGTATATTATATACAGGAGATGCCCGGGTTATACCAGCTGTACATACAGTATATTATATACAGGAGATGCCTGGGTTATACCAGCTGTACATACAGTATATTATATACAGGAGATGCCTGGGTTATACCAGCTGTACATACAGTATATTATATACAGGAGATGCCTGGGTTATACCAGCTGTACATACAGTATATTATATACAGGAGATGCCCGGGTTATACCAGCTGTACATACAGTATATTATATACAGGAGATGCCCGGATTATACCAGCTGTACACATATACAGGAGATGCCTGGGTTATACCAGCTGTACATACAGTATATTATATACAGGAGATGCCCGGGTTATACCAGCTGTACATACAGTATATTATATACAGGAGATGCCTGGGTTATACCAGCTGTACATACAGTATATTATATACAGGAGATGCCTGGGTTATACCAGCTGTACATACAGTATATTATATACAGGAGATGCCCGGGTTATACCAGCTGTACATACAGTATATTATATACAGGAGATGCCCGGGTTATACCAGCTGTACATACAGTATATTATATACAGGAGATGCCTGGGTTATACCAGCTGTACATACAGTATATTATATACAGGAGATGCCTGGGTTATACCAGCTGTACATACAGTATATTATATACAGGAGATGCCCGGGTTATACCAGCTGTACATACAGTATATTATATACAGGAGATGCCCGGGTTATACCAGCTGTACATACAGTATATTATATACAGGAGATGCCCGGGTTATACCAGCTGTACATACAGTATATTATATACAGGAGATGCCTGGGTTATACCAGCTGTACATACAGTATATTATATACAGGAGATGCCTGGGTTATACCAGCTGTACATACAGTATATTATATACAGGAGATGCCCGGGTTATGCCAGCTGTACATACAGTATATTATATACAGGAGATACCCAGGTTATACCAGCTGTACATACAGTATATTATATACAGGAGATGCCCGGGTTATACCAGCTGTACATACAGTATATTATATACAGGAGATGCCCGGGTTATACCAGCTGTACATACAGTATATTATATACAGGAGATGCCTGGGTTATACCAGCTGTACATACAGTATATTATATACAGGAGATGCCTGGGTTATACCAGCTGTACATACAGTATATTATATACAGGAGATGCCTGGGTTATACCAGCTGTACATACAGTATATTATATACAGGAGATGCCCGGGTTATACCAGCTGTACATACAGTATATTATATACAGGAGATACCCAGGTTATACCAGCTGTACATACAGTATACTATATACAGGAGATGCCCGGGTTATACCAGCTGTACATACAGTATATTATATACAGGAGATGCCTGGGTTATACCAGCTGTACATACAGTATATTATATACAGGAGATGCCTGGGTTATACCAGCTGTACATACAGTATATTATATACAGGAGATGCCTGGGTTATACCAGCTGTACATACAGTATATTATATACAGGAGATGCCCGGGTTATGCCAGCTGTACATACAGTATATTATATACAGGAGATGCCTGGGTTATACCAGCTGTACATACAGTATATTATATACAGGAGATGCCCGGGTTATACCAGCTGTACATACAGTATATTATATACAGGAGATACCCAGGTTATACCAGCTGTACATACAGTATATTATATACAGGAGATGCCTGGGTTATACCAGCTGTACATACAGTATATTATATACAGGAGATGCCTGGGTTATACCAGCTGTACATACAGTATATTATATACAGGAGATGCCCGGGTTATACCAGCTGTACATACAGTATATTATATACAGGAGATGCCCGGATTATACCAGCTGTACACATATACAGGAGATGCCTGGGTTATACCAGCTGTACATACAGTATATTATATACAGGAGATGCCCGGGTTATACCAGCTGTACATACAGTATATTATATACAGGAGATGCCTGGGTTATACCAGCTGTACATACAGTATATTATATACAGGAGATGCCCGGGTTATACCAGCTGTACATACAGTATATTATATACAGGAGATGCCCGGGTTATACCAGCTGTACATACAGTATATTATATACAGGAGATGCCCGGGTTATACCAGCTGTACATACAGTATATTATATACAGGAGATGCCTGGGTTATACCAGCTGTACATACAGTATATTATATACAGGAGATGCCCGGGTTATACCAGCTGTACATACAGTATATTATATACAGGAGATGCCCGGATTATACCAGCTGTACATACAGTATATTATATACAGGAGATGCCCGGGTTATACCAGCTGTACATACAGTATATTATATACAGGAGATGCCCGGATTATACCAGCTGTACACATATACAGGAGATGCCTGGGTTATACCAGCTGTACATACAGTATATTATATACAGGAGATGCCCGGGTTATACCAGCTGTACATACAGTATATTATATACAGGAGATGCCTGGGTTATACCAGCTGTACATACAGTATATTATATACAGGAGATGCCCGGGTTATACCAGCTGTACATACAGTATATTATATACAGGAGATGCCCGGGTTATACCAGCTGTACATACAGTATATTATATACAGGAGATGCCCGGGTTATACCAGCTGTACATACAGTATATTATATACAGGAGATGCCTGGGTTATACCAGCTGTACATACAGTATATTATATACAGGAGATGCCCGGGTTATACCAGCTGTACATACAGTATATTATATACAGGAGATGCCCGGATTATACCAGCTGTACACATATACAGGAGATGCCTGGGTTATACCAGCTGTACATACAGTATATTATATACAGGAGATGCCCGGGTTATACCAGCTGTACATATATAATTACAGGAGATGCCCGGGTTATACCAGCTGTACATACAGTATATTATATACAGGAGATGCCTGGGTTATACCAGCTGTACATACAGTATATTATATACAGGAGATGCCTGGGTTATACCAGCTGTACATACAGTATATTATATACAGGAGATGCCCGGGTTATGCCAGCTGTACATACAGTATATTATATACAGGAGATGCCTGGGTTATACCAGCTGTACATACAGTATATTATATACAGGAGATGCCCGGGTTATACCAGCTGTACATACAGTATATTATATACAGGAGATGCCCGGATTATACCAGCTGTACATACAGTATATTATATACAGGAGATGCCTGGGTTATACCAGCTGTACATACAGTATATTATATACAGGAGATACCCAGGTTATACCAGCTGTACATACAGTATATTATATACAGGCGATGCCTGGGTTATACCAGCTGTACATACAGTATATTATATACAGGAGATGCCTGGGTTATACCAGCTGTACATACAGTATATTATATACAGGAGATGCCCGGGTTATACCAGCTGTACATACAGTATATTATATACAGGAGATGCCCGGATTATACCAGCTGTACACATATACAGGAGATGCCTGGGTTATACCAGCTGTACATACAGTATATTATATACAGGAGATGCCCGGGTTATACCAGCTGTACATACAGTATATTATATACAGGAGATGCCCGGGTTATACCAGCTGTACATACAGTATATTATATACAGGAGATGCCTGGGTTATACCAGCTGTACATACAGTATATTATATACAGGAGATACCCAGGTTATACCAGCTGTACATACAGTATATTATATACAGGAGATGCCCGGGTTATACCAGCTGTACATACAGTATATTATATACAGGAGATGCCCGGATTATACCAGCTGTACACATATACAGGAGATGCCTGGGTTATACCAGCTGTACATACAGTATATTATATACAGGAGATGCCTGGGTTATACCAGCTGTACATACAGTATATTATATACAGGAGATGCCCGGGTTATGCCAGCCTGCTCAAGATCACTGTATAGCTAGTGGCAGCCCCACATTATAACACAGGAGTGCTGCACAGACCTTGTGGTGTTAATTATTGTGGCGCAGTTGGCATAATTGCGAAATAATCTGTGTTCCGCCATGTGTCCTCACATTTCGGATCGGGGGTCCCGGTGGGCCGTCACTTCAGCTGTTGGGAGGTTTAAGTCTCAATAAAAATGTAGCACATTAGACGAGTCATCCCAGCTGCTCGGGAGCCGCGGCCGCTCGGCGGTGACAGTAATTAGGGGCCGCGACGAGGATGGAGACCGATCGCCCCCCAGTATTATCTCCTCTGATCTCCCGGCAATGGGCAATTTATATTAACCACTTTTCAGGCAATATGGCGGCTCATCCACAGCGGTACTGGAGCTCGGAGAATACGGATCTGATTGCAAACCAGGGGACAATAAACTGTTTTTGCAACCTTTGCAGCTGTCTAGGGGCCCCAGAGTCCAGGGGGTCACTACCAGCTCCAGAGCAGATGGGATTGTGCAATGTGAGGAGCTGTGGGCACATATACTGTAAAGTATATACTCCTTATATGGCTTCTGCCCAGGGGCCTATCCTGTCTGCGCCCGCCCCCTGACCTAAGCTCCACCCCTGAGGAGCAGCCATGAATGAGCTGTGCTCAGAGCCTCAGAAATATGAGAGAACGGTGCAATACTTTATCTCACCTGCGGAGGCGCTGCTGGGAAACTGAACCATTGCTGAATTATGCTACTGTTTCTTCTCAGATTGTATAATCTTAGATACACCAAATCTGCAGCCAGAGAGTATCACACATCATAACCCCAGACAAACACTGACGCTATCACATCTGCTAGGCTTACAAATACCATCTCCGCTGCCAGAGGAGTGGTACCCTCACGCGCTCGGTCGGACTCCGCAACCGCTGCTGCTCGGCTACAGGTGTCCGCCATTTAAAGGTTAATACATACGCCATGGGTCGAATAATGAAAGTCGCACACAGACACGGGGAAAATGACTTTTAGAGAAAGTGCTGCGCCCACATGGGAGCGACACGGCGCCGGGTACAACGTGAGATGACTCCGTGCACTGAAGCCTTCACACATCTCATCCTGAGCCTCCTGGTTCATGAACAGAATGTCATCTTCTCTGGGTGGGCACTGTCACCTTCTCTGGGTGGGCACTGCGGTGGTGGGGGGAGACGTTGGTGTGTGTGCACCGCGGGCACCCTTCAGGTAATGACAGTGTTTTCAGCGCCGGTTAATGTCAGGCGGCAGCAGAAAAGTCTGTGATTCTGTCGTCTCCCACAGACCCTCGCTGGAAATGACTGCAATTGTGGCAGTGAAGAATGGCTCTGACCTAGTTTAGCAGGAGGGTGCGTGCTGTGCCCCTCTTATGTCGTGCCGCAGTCTGCAGATCATACACGTCTATAGGATCTTGTACTGGTGCCAACCGTAAGCAGCGGGCATCGCCAGGAAATGCCAAAGGTTACGCCTAGGAAAAGTAAAAAGGACACCCCTATACTGGATCACACCCACGTAATACGGGACAGGGGGGTGTATAGATGGGCATCTGGGACTGAGCTATTCATGGGGGCATCTAAAGATGAGGCACCTATGGGGGCATCTGTGTGGCATCTATGGGACGTTTCTGGGTGAGGTCCTCACACTGGCATTTAATGGGAGCATATAATGATGGGCACCTATGGGGGCATCTGTGACTTAAAAATGTATGGGGTCGTCTGAGGTTGAGGGAATCTATGACTAGGGCATTTGTGCCATCCATCGGGTGGGCACCATCCATTTATAGGACATTTTTGGGCCGTGTGTTTAGCGAGTGCAGTCTACAATTTTGCACTGGAGTCTACAATTGAGCATTGACGTCTACAATTGGGCACTGGGGTCTACAGTTGGGTGCTGGGGTCTACAATTGAGCGCCGAGGTCTACAATTGGGCTCTGGGGTCTACAATTGGGCTCTGGGGTCTACAATTGGGCGCTGGGGTCTACAATTGGGCACTGGGGTCTACAGTTGGGCGCTGGGGTCTACAATTGGGCAGTGGGATCTACAATTGGGCGCTGGGATCTACAATTGTGCACTAGAGTCTACAATTGGGCGCTGGGGTCTACAATTGAGCACTGGGGTCTACAATTGGGCGCTGGGGTCTACAATTGGGTCCTGGGGTCTACAATTGGGTGCCCTGGTCTACAATTGGGCTCTGGGGTCTACAATTGGGCACCCTGGTCTACCATTGGGCACTGGGGTCTACAATTATGCACTGTGGTCTACAATTGGGCTCTGGGGTCTACAATTGGGCACCCTGGTCTACCATTGGGCACTGGGGTCTACAATTATGCACTGTGGTCTACAATTGGGCACTGGGGTCTACAATTGGGTGCCCTGGTCTACAATTGGACACTGGGGCTTTAATTTTGAAAAATTAGGACAAGTTAAAAAGAATTTTGAAAAATGTACTAAAATTTCCCCCAAACCATGAGAATTGGTCCTATGGGGTGTCAGGGGAAGTAACTGTGACCCTCTTGTACCCTGATATCTGATCCGCGCTCTGCTGATTCTGGATTACCAGTGACCGGATTATCGGAATCCAATTCTTATCCTCGCTATTATGAAGACGCATGACGTCGGAGAATCCCTCAGGGGCAGAGACACTTCCTGGGGTTTTCCTTAGAGGTTCCTGGCGTCAGGTAAATGAGAGTGTTGGGTATGGCGTGACACGTAATGGCGATCGCTGTCACCTGGGAAGGATCTCCGGGGACAGGAAAGACGCAGGAAGGATCAGCGACGTCACCATCCTGATTGGCCACTGGTTCCTATGGTGTGAATCCCCATGTGCTTCGTCTCCTCATCACAGAATCACCTTGGTCGTCACAAGGAACCTCCAAGAAATTACAGAACCGGGACTTTTGCTGACTGAGTTTTTCCAGGCAAGTAGAATGAGTCCTGAGGGTCTAGGAGGCAGCACCACCAAGTCCCACTGCCCATATACCAGAATATGGCTCATAGTATGGGTAGAGGGGCCTACAGGTGGCAGTCGTAGACCAGTACTAGTGTTTTTATGGTTCTTCACTAGTATGTGGCTTATAGTATGAGTCCAGGGGTCTAGAGGACTCATTGGCACCCAGTCCACCTGTACATATGCCAGAATATACCCTGTAGTAATGAGTATAGTGGTCTACAGGTGGCAGTCATAGACCAATACCAGTGTTTGTAGGCTACTGCGCCAGTATGTGGCTGATAGTATGAGTCCAGGTGGTCTAGATGAGGCAGCAGCAACCAGTCTTCGTGCCCATATGCCAAAATATGACTTGTAGTATGGGTACAGGGGCCTATAGGTGGCAGTTGTAGACTAGTACTACTGTTTGTAGGCTTCTGCACCAGTTTGTGGTTAACAGAATGAGTCCAGGTGGTCTAGAGGTGGCAAGTGCATTCATTTCTAGTTTGGGTAGGGTCTTGTGCCAAAAAATGGCTATTATGAGCCCAGGGGGTTAGATGTGGCTGCTGATTCCAGTCCTATAACCTGTGCCAGAATATGGCCAGTATAAGTCAAGGTGGTCTAGAGGCAGCAGATGCACCCAATTCTGGTGTCTATAGGGTCATGTGCCAGAATATGGCCAGTATAAGTCAAGGTGGTCTAGAGGCAGCATATGCACCCAATTCTGGTGTCTATAGGGTCATGTGCCAGAATATGGCCAGTAGCATTAGTCCAGGATAGTTAGAGATGGCAATTGCACCCAGTCCTAGTACCGGTAGGGTCATATTGCTTGTAATATGGACCTGGGGGGTCTAGAGGCCCAGGCTCAATCCTAGTCCACATAACAGGGTCATTATATAGAATATGGCTATTAGTTTGGGAGCAGGAAGTCTAGAGGTATCAGTTGCATCCAGTCATATATATGTGTCATAATATGACTGTTAATATGAGTACAGGGGCTCTAGAGTTAGCAGATACACTCAGTCCTAGAGCAAATAAGGTTTTGTATCAGAATATGGCCAGCAGCATGAGTTCAAGGAGTCTAGAGATGGCAACTAATAGGATGTGTACAAAAGTATGAGTCCAGGGGGTAAAGAGGTGGCAATTGCATCCAGTTCTAGCGTCGGTCGGGTCCTGTGCCTGAAAATGGCCAGTAATATGTACTTTGGGGGGTCTAGTTGTGATAATTGCACTCTAGTCTAATGTCCATAGGGTGTTACGCTAGAATATGGCTGGTAGTATGAGTCCAGGAGGCCTAGAGATGGCAAACTATTTATGCCAGGACTCACAGCATGCTGATAAAAAAAAATACATTAAAAATTACAGGCGGCCACCACCAGAGGGAGCTCTGAGTCTACAGAGTTTACATAGAACTCAATAATAACACTGTCTGCAGTCAGCTCATAAGCTCCCCCTAGTGGTGGCTGCAGGTAGCAGGATTTCATTTGAATTGGTGCAGACATGAAAGAGTTAATCACTGCAGGATGTTGGGGTTAATATGTGGAGATTTAAATAAAGGGTTAAACGTCCTGCTGGATATTATGCGGCGCCCCCGGGAAGGACGGAGTTAATAGTTATATCACACAGCAGATTTTCTCAGCCAAAAAACAGCAGGAAATCAGGCGAAAACAATGACGATCACTTTTTCATTCCTGCTATTCTCTTTCGGTGGCGGTGAGGAGCGAGAATCTGCGCGCGTGACGCCCGGAATAATGACATTTCTCCTCTTTAATCTGCTTTTGTTGCCATAGTTTCCAGCGGCTGATAGAACAAGATTAAAGGGACGCGGTCGTCGTGGAGATCCAATTATGGGGGATCTCGAGGAGACGAGTAGAGGGGTTTCCCTGCACTGTCACCGCGCAGACGGCGCTGCCGCGGATCTCTCACTGCCGGGGACGTATACGACCTCTGCCATAAGGTGAGAAGGTAACGAGGGCTCACAGGTCACCGTCAGTACAAGAGAGCGCTGCTAAATAATGGGCAAAACGTGTGCAGGAAGACGCAACCTGAAGGGCAGCTGCCATGACAGGCACCGTGCTGCCACATACTGTGCTGCCACATACTGCGCTGCCGCATAGTGCACTGCTGCATACTGCACTGCTGCATACTGCGCTGCCACATACAACACCGCCAAATAGTGCGCCACCACATACTGCGCTGTCACATACTGCACCACCATATACAACACCGCCACATCGTGTGCCACCACATAGTGTGCCACCACATACTGCGCCACCACATACAACACCGCCACATAGTGCGGCACCAAATACTGTGCTGCCACATAGTGCACTTCCACATAGTGCGCTGCCACATACTGCACCACCATATACAACACCGCCACATAGTGCGGCACCAAATACTGTGCTGCCACATAGTGCACTTCCACATGGTGCGCTGCACATACTGCACCACCATATACAACACTGCCACATAGTGTTGCACCACATACTACGCCACCACATAGTGTGCCACCACATACTGCGCCACCACATACAACACCGCCACATAGTGCAGCACCAAATACTGTGCTGTCACATAGTCCACTTTCACATAGTGCGCTGCACATACTGCACCACCATATACAACACCGCCACATCGTGTGCCACCACATAGTGTGCCACCACATACTGCGCCACCACATACAACACCGCCACATAGTGCGGCACCAAATACTGTGCTGCCACATAGTGCACTTCCACATAGTGCGCTGCCACATACTGCACCACCATATACAACACCGCCACATAGTGCGGCACCAAATACTGTGCTGCCACATAGTGCACTTCCACATGGTGCGCTGCACATACTGCACCACCATATACAACACTGCCACATAGTGTTGCACCACATACTACGCCACCACATAGTGTGCCACCACATACTGCGCCACCACATACAACACCGCCACATAGTGCAGCACCAAATACTGTGCTGTCACATAGTCCACTTCCACATAGTGCGCTGCACATACTGCACCACCATATACAACACTGCCACATAGTGTTGCACCACATACTACGCCACCACATAGTGTGCCACCACATACTGCGCCACCAAATACAACATCGCCTCATAGTGCAGCACCAAATACTGTGCTGCCACATAGTCCACTTCCACATAGTGCGCTGCACATACTGCACCACCATATACAACACCGCCACATAATGTTGCACCACATACTGCGCCACCACATACAACGCCGCCACATAGTGTGCCACCACATACTACGCCACCACATACAACACCGCCACATAGTGCGCCGCCAAATACTGTGCTGCCACATAGTGCACTTCCACAGTGAGCTGCCACATACAACACTGCCACATAGTGCACCGCCAAATACTGTGCTGCCACACAGTGCACGTCCACATACCGTAGTGAGCTACCACATACAACACCGCTACATAGTGCACCGCCAAATACTGTGCTGCCACATAGTGCACTTCCACATAGTTCGCTGCCACATACTGTGCACCGAGATACAGCACAGCCACATAGTGCACTGCTCCATACTGCCCTGCCCTGCCTATCCATCCATCTTTCCTATGTTCTGGTGCTTAATATCCACAGCTGAGGGTTTGCTACATTTATATCCGGACAATCATCTGTGATCTCAGCACATCAGCAGCATAAATCTTTGTCCTGAGCTGAGAGTTTGTTATAATGTATCAGCCCCTCAGCTGTGAGGGGAGCTGTTATTGTCTTTTTAGACTCCTGATATAAACAGAAATGTTCACATGTACTAACATCAAGCAGAGATCTGGAGACACAGTGGGAACAAAGCAGAGACGGCGCTACACAGATACAGAACCGGCGCTACACAGATACAGAACCAGCGCTACACAGATACAGAACCAGCGCTACACAGATACAGAGCCGGCGCTACACAGATACAGAACCGGCGCTACACAGATACAGAACCGGCGCTACACAGATACAGAACCGGCGCTACACAGATACAGAACCGGCGCTACACAGATACAGAGCCGGCGCTACAGATACAGAACCGGCGCTACACAGATACAGAACCGGCGCTAAACAGATACAGAACCGGCGCTACACAGATACAGAACCTGCGCTACACAGATACAGAACCGGCGCTACACAGATACAGAACCGGCGCTACACAGATACAGAACCGGCGCTACACAGATACAGAGCCGGCGCTACACAGATACAGAACCGGCGCTACACCGGTACAGAACCGGCGCTACACAGATACAGAACCGGCGCTACACAGGTACAGAACCGGCGCTACACAGGTACAGAACCGGCGCTACACAGGTACAGAACCGGCGCTACACATATACAGAACCGGCGCTACACAGATACAGAACCGGCGCTAAACAGATACAGAACCGGCGCTACACAGATACAGAACCGGCGCTAAACAGATACAGAACTGGCGCTACACAGGTACAGAACCGGCGCTACACAGGTACAGAACCGGCGCTACACAGGTACAGAACCGGCGCTACACAGATACAGAACCGGCGCTAAACAGATACAGAACCGGCGCTACACAGATACAGAACCGGCGCTAAACAGATACAGAACCGGCACTACACAGATACAGAACCGGCGCTAAACAGGTACAGAACCGGCGCTACACAGGTACAGAACCGGCGCTACACAGATACAGAACCGGCGCTAAACAGATACAGAACCGGCGCTACACAGATACAGAACCGGCACTAAGCAGATACAGAACCGGTGCTAAGCAGATACAGAACCGGCGCTAAACAGATACAGAACCGGCGCTACACAGATACAGAACCGAATAGAGAAGTATTCTCAGTGACCCTCTTAGGGAGACATTAGCAGCTACAGGGGTCTCCTCTCGCCCTCTCTAGCCCTATCACTCCCTTCTCTCACCCCTTCTCGCCCTCTCCCTCCCACGATCTCCCTTTTTGTTTCTGGAGGACCCAAGAAACCATTACTGTCAATAGGAACGTACAATGCTCTGAGAATCCTGCGGGGGAGCTGCAGGGAAATGACCACTCACTTACAGGTCCCTCCATAGATCATTGATCGTTGGGATCAGCGATGTAAACGAATAATCAAAGGTGGAAAAGCCCTTTTAGGTTCTTTTGGTGGGCCTGGCTGTGGCCCCGCGGACATCGTGGCCCCTTTTTCAGCCCTTACAGGAGGTGGCATCTTGTTCCTTCTGCCACATATGCCAACCGGCTGGCACTGGCCATGAGCTGAAGTTTTACGCTCTCGTCTAATTGCAGCCTGCCGTCTGTCTAACTAAGCAACAATTAAAACCAGGGACACACGAGGAGCGCACGCCATCATTACCGTCTACCGCAGCGCCGAGCCGACCGTTAACCCGCTCACGCACGCGCCAGCCACGAGACGCTGCCAGCCGAGTCAGCTGCCGGCAGCAGGGAAGCGTTAATCAGGCATGGCACGGCGGACAATCACCTTCTCTGGCAGAGATGCATTCGCCGTACACCGACCACCCCCTCGGCCACTTCCCGTTATTTACAGACATTAAGCCATTAAGAAAATGTTTCCATATTTATGTCATGAATGGGAAATAGAAGGCGGGTAATTAAGAGCAACGGTCGGCCTCTGGTGGACTACAAGTCCCAGAGTAGTTCCAGGGGAAATAGAGGGGTCACTGTTCATCCTGTGCCTCCTGGTTCACTAGTAGAATCCAGTCTTAAATATATAGATTTGCGCACTGCATGGGGAAGATTGTCACTGTTCATCCTGGGCTTCCTGGTTCACTAATGGACTCTATAACTACAGGAGAGGCAGCTATAAAGAAGGAAGTTACAGCTCACAGTGGACAGCACCGTTCATCCTGATCCTCCTGGTTCATCATTAGGATGTAAGAAGGTGAAGAGGACTAGAAAGCCAAGACTTGTAGGGAAATCACTGCTCATCCTGAGCCTCCTGATGAATGAATAGAAAAATCAAAGCTGCAGTGAACAGTAGCAGACACTCATAAATTGCATAGGGGGTCACTATTCATCCAGAGCGCCCTGGTTCATAATTAGTATCTAAAATCTAAAGCAGCGATAAAGCCGTACATTGCAGTTGGCATCACTGCTCATCCTGAGCCGCCTGGTTCACTAATATAATAGAACCACAGTGGAAAACAGAAATGAATCTACAAGCTTCAGGCTACTCCAGAGGTCACTGCTCATCCTGAACTTCCGAGTTCTTTGTTAATTACAGTAGAAAACAGTTTTTGAAGTCACAAGTCGAAGTTGGAATCATTGTTCATCCTGTGCCTCCTGTTTCATGAACAGAATAGTAAAGAGTAGCAGTGAAAACACTGTTCATACAAACATTCTCAGAACAGCAGTATGAATCATCTATGACATCACAGGTTGCAGACTTTATAGCCAGCTACAGTGGAGAGTGCTGCTCATCCTGAGCCTCCTGGTTCATGAATTGAACCCCAAAAACCTATGCCCACTTTGGCCCAGAAATGAATTCTAGTACATTTTGTCATCCCTGCCTTCCATGGAAAGGGTTAAAAATGGGGGAAAACCCATAGAGCATCATGACACCCATGAGACTCGCTGGGCGCATGGTGGGTGTAGTAGGTGCGCAGAGCTGGGAGGCCTTTCTTGTACAAACATGGCTGGTTCCCGGGCAGAGCGCTGCTGCGCCTGGTATGGGGAGCGGTGATGGTACAGCAGGGCAGGATTTCATCAGTATTTAGTCTGAGCACATTCCCCACATGTCAGCTCTGCTAAACACTGCTGAACTTATAAGGAGCAAACATACCGCACTGCCCGCAGGAATAACGCCCCGATGCAGCAGAGCTGAGTCATGAGGGCAAAGTCTAAGAGAAGTGGTGCACAGTGAGTACCCGCACACCTGGGGCTGGCTATGCAGAGCGCAGCTGTGGAGATGAGTTTGTTATCTGCTTCTGCGCTCTGCATAGTCAGACACCAATAAGTCAAAGCTCAGTATAATAGCACAAGCTTTGTCTCTTGCTTTCTGGCTATGCAGAGCGCAGCTGTAAATGAGAAACTTATGTCAGTTGTTGTGCTCTGCATAGCCAGCGACGCAGGCCAATAAAGGCTGAGCAGGTACAATTCAAATTTATGTTAAGAACCTATAACGCTGCCCTTCACCTCGCCGAACAGAACTACTTCACCACCCTGATCTCCTCACTAGCCAACAACCCCAAGAAACTTTTTGACACTTTTCACTCCCTCCTCAGGCCAAAAGCACAAGCCCCTATCACAGACATTTGTGCTGATGACCTGGCCTCCCACTTACAGAAAAAATAGATAATATCCGTCAGGAAATCTGCTCCCAACCACCAAGTGCTGTGACTCCCATCCCTTCCTGCATCTCCCCTGGCTCACTTTCCACATTTGATCCCATCACAGAAGAAGAAGTCTCCCGACTCCTCTCTTCTTCTCGTCCGACTACATGCACTACCGACCCCATTCCCTCACATCTCCTCCAGTCTCTCTCTCCAGTCGTCAAAACTCACCTAACTACAATCTTTAATCTCTCCCTCTCCTTGGGCATTTTCCCATCCTCCTTCAAACACGCCATCATTACTCCATTACTAAAGAAACCCACCCTCGACCCATCCTGCACAAACAACTACAGACCAGTCTCCAATCTCCTCTTCATCTCTAAACTCTTGGAGCACCTAGTCTACTCCCGCCTTACCCGTTACCTCTCCACTCACTCCCTCCTAGACCCTTCACAGTCCGGCTTCCGCCCCCTACATTCGACTGAAACTGCACTCATCAAAGTGACCAATGACCTTCTGACAGCAAAACGTAACGGTGACCACTCTCTGCTCATTCTTCTTGACCTATCTGCAGCTTTCGATACTGTTGACCACCGTCTCCTCCTCTCTAGGCTCCAGTGACTAGGCATTAAGGACACTGCTCTCTCCTGGTTCTCTTCCTATCTCTCTGACCGCTCCTTCAGTGTTTTGTTCTCTGGCTCCACGTCATCTCCTCTTGCTGTCGGGGTACCTCAGGGCTCAGTCCTTGGCCCCTTTCTCTTCTCTCTCTACACGGCCCCAATTGGACAGACCATCAGCAGATTTGGTTTTCAGTACCATCTTTATGCTGATGACACACAACTATACACATCTTCCCCCGACCTTACCCCCCGCTGTACTACAGAAAGCCAGTGACTGCCTGTCCGCAGTCTCCAATATCATGTCCACTCTCTATCTGAAACTCATCCTCTCCAAAACTGAACTTCTTCTGCTCTCGCCGTCTACCATCCTCCCTAAATCTGACATTTCCCTCTCCGTAGGTGGCACTATAATAACACCCCGTCAGCAGGTGCGCTGTCTGGGTGTTATGTTTGACACCAATCTCTCCTTCACATCTCATATACAATCTCTTGCCCACTCTTGCCGCTTACACCTAAAGAATATCTCTAGAATCCGCCCTTTTCTCACTATGGAAACAACAAAAACCCTCACTGTAGCATTGATCCACTGCCGCCTGGATTACTGCAACGCTCTATTAATTGGCCTCCCTGTCACTCGACTATCCCCTCTCCAGTCCATACTTAATGCAGCAGCCAGAGTCGTCCATAGGATCCAATTCAAAGTACTTGTTCTCACCCATAAAGCTCTCCACAGTGCGGCACCCCCCTACATCTCCTCCCTCATTTCTGTCTATCGGCCTAGCCGACCGCTGCGCTCTGCAAACAACTTTCGACTAACCTCTGTACTAATCCGCACCTCCCACTCCTGACTCCAAGACTTCTCCCGCGCTGCGCCAATCCTCTGGAATGCGCTACCCCAAAAAATTAGGACCAGCCACAATTTGCACAGTTTTAGGCGCACTCTCAAAACACATCTGTTCAGAGCGGCCTATCACGTTCACTAATCAAAGTCATTTTATGTGTAAGTGTGCATGAGTAGCCCATTCACTATCTCCATCCATCCCTCACTCCCGCAAGATGGCTGGACCTTCATTTTAAATACATCACTGTAAATACACACCTGTACTTTGTATCTCCCTCACCTCATTGTAGATTGTAAGCTCTCACCAGCAGGGTCATCTTATTTCATCTTATTTTGCTTTAATTATTGTATTGTTAACGTTGTTACTTATGACTTGTGTTTTGAAACTGTTAAACTGTAAAGCGCTGCGGAATATGTTGGCGCTATATAAATAAAGATTATTATTATTATTTATTATGAAGGCGACAGAATGAAATCACGTGAGCGGCAGTGTCATAATTTAGTAATATCTTCGTTCATTACTAAGAGCAGCTTTTCCACACTTTTCCTAACCTATCTAGGGGTAAGGCTGGGTCTAGGGTTAGGGCTAGGATTAGTGATAGTGGTAGGATTGGGGATAAAGTTAGTGTTTGAGTTAATGATAGGGTTAGTTATAGAGTTAGGTCTAGGATTAGTGATAGTGGTAGGGTTGAGGATAGAGTTAGGGTTCATGTTAATGATAGGGTTAGGAATAGAGTTAGGTTTAGGATTTGTGATAGTGGTAGGGTTGGGGATAGAGTTAGGGTTAGGGTTCATGATAGGGTTAGGAATAGAGTTAGGTCAAGGATTAGTGATAGTGGTAGGGTTGGGGATAGAGTTAGGGATACAGTTAAGTTTAGGATCAGTGATAGTGGTAGGGTTTGGAGATAGAGTTAGGGTTCGGGTACATGATAAGGTTTGGGATAGAGTTAGGTCTAGGATTAGTGGTAGTGGTAGGGTTGGGGATAGAGTTAGGGATAGAGTTAAGTTTAGGATTAGTGGTAGGGTTGGGGATAGAGTTAGGGATAGAGTTAGGTCTAGGATTAGTGGTAGTGGTAGGGTTGGGGATAGAGTTAGGGATAGAGTTAAAGTTTAGGATTAGTGAGATTGTGGTAGGGTTGGGGATAGAGTTAGGGTTAGGGTTCATGATGGGGTTAGGAATAGAGTTAGGTCTAGGATTAGTGATAGTGGTAGGGTTGGGGATAGAGTTAGGGATAGAGTTAAGTTTAGGATTAGTGATAGTGGTAGGGTTGGGGATAGAGTTAGGGATAGAGCTAAGTTTAGGATTAGTGATTGTGGTAGGGTTGGAGATAGAGTTAGGGTTTGGGTACATGATAAGGTTAGGGATAGAGTTAGGTCTAGGATTAGTGGTAGTCGTAGGGTTGGGGATAGAGTTAGGGTTTGGGTTAATGATAGGGTTAGGGATAGAGTTAGGTCTAGGGTGACAGGTTAGGGATAGAGTTAGGGTTATACTTACTTATTAGTTATTTGTAACATGTTCTATCTCGAAGGTCAAAGGACAAACTATAATCACATCAGTATTTTCTGAAGAAACTGCATATGGTCGGGGCATGAGGGGTTCAATACTGGACTGGTAGAAGCAGCTGATGACCCACACTACACCAGTGCATGCAGCTCTGCTATACCTGTATCGGTATCTGTAGCTAAAGGGACAATAATTATCCAAATTTTTAGGTGTCATTGTTTTCATTTTAGGGGGTAGTAAGTGGGGGAGGTTATTGGACAAGTCAGTCGGGGTTAAATTAATATGGGGCTATCCCACGAGAAACATTAAAAATACCAGTGTCATGGGACCAGTGCAAACCAGTGCAGGAAGAGAACAGAGAAAAGTGTGAAGAAAAGTGCGGCCTCTGAGCGGAGCCGAGAAAAGCAGATCTGACATTAAATTTTCAGGAGTTTCATCTGTTCACATCATGTATCACCACAGAGCAGTGCCAAGAACGAGCACAGGGGCAAACAGTATGGTAGAGGATGGCAGGCCGCCCCTGCCCAACATGCGGCCTGCCCAACATGGTCACATTACATCACAGCTGAGATACAGTAAGGCTGCATTACTTGAGGACGGTGTGCAGACTATCACCCCTGTCATCCACCGCCGTTCTGGACCTAATGTTGGATGACATGAATCACACGGTGACAGAGACGCGTCGCTGGGTCTGATACTAATACACAAGGGTGATCGTAACACAACATGGCAGATTCATCACATTCTGTAAATTCAACATTTTTTCCCATAGAGATGTATGAAGCATCTATCAGGAGCGAGAAGATTTATTGCTGGAGTTGGAGATCTCTATCTGAGATCTCATAAAACATCATGGCTTCCCCTCCGCAGAGATGACAGGATGCACAACATCATTTTCACCATCCCTCCTGATACAATGCCAACACAATCCCAGCTGTATGGCTCCTGGGAACTCAGGAAGGACATGAAGGTCTTGGCCAAACTTAAGGTTCTTCTTCAGGTCTCTCAAGATCGTGGTCATAAATTTATGAGATCCTCATTAACCACAATGATACATTGTACTCTTAGAAGTCAAACACCCATCATCTCAGACGTAATCCTAGCTTATTTCCCATAAAGTCTTGTTAAGGCCACTAGTCATTATCCTGATGACCATGAATGGACAAATGGCAGGTCTGAAGGACTTTTACAAACAGTGATAGAAAAGATCTATCGATATTAAATCTCTAGGTGCATCAGCTTCCTGGAATTTGTCCACATGGTCCATGTCTGATCACATTAATGTACATCAAGTACCACAAGGACTATATCCATGCGGGATCTCAGATAGATTCCCAGCATGATCTGGAGAATGCTGGATCTCAAGAACATAGCTTTCCATGAATATCTGGAGTAGATCATGCTGGATCTCAGTAACATATCTTCCCAGGAATATCTGGAGTAGATCATGCTGGATCTCAGGAACATAGCTTCCGATTAATATCTGGAGTTGATCATGCTGGATCTCAGGAACATAGCTTCCCATGAATATCTGGAGTAGATCATGCTGGATCTCAGGAACATAGCTTCCCATGAATGTCTGGAGAAGATCATGTTGGATCTCATGAACATACAGTAGCTTCCATAAACCTGGATCTCAGATAACGTCACATATACAGATTTGGAGTACAGTAACCCCAGCATTCATACCCATGCTGGATCTCAGAAAGCTTAATAATAATAATAATCTTTATTTTTATATAGCGCTAACATATTCCGCAGCGCTTTACAGTTTGCACACATCATCACTCACAATCTAAATTCCCTATTAGTATGTCTTTTAGAATGTGGGAGGAAACCGGAGTGCCCAGAGGAAACCCACACAAACACGGGGAGAACATACAAACTCCTTGCAGATGTTGTCCTTGGTGGGATTTGAACCCAGGACCCCATTAGCTGAGCCCCGCACAGTGGCTCAGCTTCTTATGAATGTGTCAAGACTCCCAGCAAGGATCTTAAGACATGGGCAAATCCTCAGTCATTACACACTCATGCTTAATCCTAGGTAGTTTCATATGCAAATTCACCAGTTCTCCAGTAATGTCAGGGTAGGTTCATCACTCATTACAACTGTGCTGCTTCTCCCATTAACATATGGAGTAAGCCCACCACTTGTTCTTCATGCTGGTCTCAGAGGGCTTCCCAAAAATCTAAAGAGTAAGATTCATCAATTGTTAAACCCATGACATCATCACTCACTACTCATTATGTCCACATTGGATTTGAGATAGCGTCACATACACATCTGCATTATGCCCACCAATAATTCTAGCCATGCCGAATCTCAGGAATCTTCAAATGCATAGGTGTCCTACACTTGATCCCACTGCAGGATCGCCCATACAAGTCCATCCCTTGTTACATCCATACTAGACCCCAGATTACTTCCTATAAATATCTGGACTTTGTCAACCACTTAGAGTTTCCATGCCAGACCTCACTTTCATATTTCCTACTCATTCAGCACGTGCTGGATCTCAGGTACCTTCTTATTCATATCACGAGTCAAGTCCTCAATGTATTACACCCTTTTTTGGATCTCATACTTCTCTGAAGAGGGTCTCCTACTCATTATACCGATGCAGAAACAACCACACCCATGAAGACGTTCTACTTCTCTTCTCAGATAGTTTCTCATTCTCCTCAGGAATAGGTCTACCACTCCTTGAGCCAACATAGGGTCTCGGGTGACTTCCAAAGTATATGTGCCCTAGTCATGATACCCATGCTGACCAACTATATACATATTGCATAAGTCCACCACTCATTACATCCATGAAGCATCTCTCATAGCAGGTTCCCATGCATGTCTGGAGCATGTCGTCCACCTATTAAACCCAAGCTAGACCTCAGACACCTGCACATTTCTACTCACTTTTCACATGTTGGATCTCATGTATCCTTCCATTCATGTCAGGAGTTCACCACTGAGCATTATTAAATTGGATATCAGATAGCTTCCGATTCAAGAGATGAGTAAGTTTATGAGTTGGATCTCACATGACTTTCAATGCACATGTGTCTTCCTCATCCATCTCATGCTGGACCTTACATATGGAATAAGCCTCCCACTTCTTTGTACCCCGATGGACCTCAGATACTGTCACGAGTCACATGTATGACTGGAGAAGATTTTTTATTCACTCTGCCAATGATGTTTGTCAGCAGGCTTCCTTACTTATCTAGGGTAGGTTTTCTACTCATTATAGCCATGCAACATCTCCGATAACACATATAAAGAAGGTCAACTACTCAATATACTCTTTTTGATGCCAAATAGATTTTCATTTACACCAGGAGTAGCTCCATCATTCATTAAACCCATGCTAGATCTAAGGAAGCTTCCAAAACATAGTTGTCCTACTCCTAATACCAAAGCTGGATCACTCATACACATATTCTATAAGTCCAGGACTCATTAAACCCAGGCTGTATTTTCAGGGAGCTTTAAAAACATAGGTGACCTACTCTTGATACTTGATCGCCCATATATCTGCTCTGTAAGTCCATTATTCATAACATCCGTGCTGGGTTTTAGGTAGCTTTCCATTAATGTCTAGACCTCAAACACCTGCACATTTCCTGCTCACTACATGCACATTCGATCTCATGTAGCCTTCCACGATTTCATGTTGGATCTCAGCTAGCTTCTCATACATGTCTACAGCAGGTTTCCTATTCACTATACAATTGCAGAATCTTCCTTAAATGTATGGAGGACATCTCCTACTCATTGTACTCATATTAAATGTCATCAATATCAGAAGAAAGATCTTCAATCATTACAACCATGCTGGATCTCATGTAGCTTCCATTGCACAGGTCTCTAACAGAATGTACCCATGTTGGACCTCAGCTAGCTTCCAATACTTGTCTAGAGTAGATGAGTAGATCTCCTTATTTATTAGATCCTTGGATGACCTCCCATTCACATATGAAGGAAAGCATTACACCCACGTTGTTCCTCAGATCGCTTCCCATCCACGTCTATAGTAGGTCCACCACTCTTTAAGCCCATGGAGAATCTCAGGTATCTTCCAATACATAGGTTTCCTAATCATTGCACCCATGTTGGACCTCAGCTAGCTTCCAATACTTGTCTAGAGTAGATCTCCCTATTTATTAGACCCTTGGATGACCTCCCATTCACATATGAAGGAAGGCATTATACCCACGTTGTTCCTCAAATCGCTTCCCATCCATGTTTATAGTAGGTCCACCACTCTTTAAGCCTATGGAGAATCTCAGGTATCTCAGGTATCTTTCAATACATAGGTCTCCTAATCATTGCACTCATGTTGGATCTCAGCTGGCTTCCAATACCGGTCTAGAGTAGATGTCCCTGTTCGTTAGACCACTAGAGGATCTCCCATTGACCTTATTCCTCAGTCCTATTGACGTTATTCCTCAGACTGCTACCCATTCATATCTTTAGCAGCTCCAACACTCATTAAGCCCATGTAGAATCTTAGGCATCTCAACTATCTTCCAATGCACAAGTCTCCGTCGCATTGTACCCATGTTGGACCTCAAATAGCTTCCAATACTTGTCTAGATTAGATCTCCCTATTCATTAGACCCTTGGAGGACCTCCCATTCACATATGAAATAAAACATCATACCAATGGTGTGCCTCAGATTGCTTCCCATCCATGTCTACAGCAGGTCCACCACTCATTGAGCCCATGCAGAATCTCAGGTATCATCTAATACATAGGTGTACCCTTTATGATAACCGTACTAGATCTCCTATCTTCTGCTTTTCATACTTTTATACCCTCCTGGACCCCAGAAACCATTGCATGTATGGAGTAGGCCCTCTTGCTCTTTATACCTATCATAGCTGTCCATGAACTGGGGGCACCATGCCTGGTGGCAGATGTGATGCCTGCAGTGTAATATAAACCGTCAATTATTCAGAACTCTCCATCCTTCCAAATCTCATCAGCACATGATAATATCTCAGATAATATCCCGCTAATGGAAATGCGCAGTTCGGGCTGGGATCTGCGTGGCATCAATCACCAAGGCCTTCCATTAAAGTAGAAATTTCCAGCAGCTCCAGAGAAGGTTGCCCATCTGAACCCCATCCAGTTATCTGCTATCTCTTCTGGGCTCTACTTTCTAAAGTTCCATCTGATTTCCCGGCTCAGCAATCTGCCGCTTCTTCTGTTCTTCCCCATCCTCCATTGACAATTATTCCTCGGTAGGAAAACATCATGTTTCCTAAGTCTGCAAGCAGATTGGTTTCACAAGTGGAAAGCCAACTACAAAGCGCAGTTTCTGCTGCTTCATTATTACACTCCCCCATTGAAATTTTGTTTTTTTATGATTTCTCTTTGCTTTATTTCTCTTTTTTTTTCAGGAAGATCTGCATCTGTCATCTCCGAGTACTATGATAATCTGCTAGAAGTCACGTGACATTTATGCCAAGCAATTCCAGTCTCTACAGCAATTACCATCAATGGTGAAGTGAGTAAAAGCTAGAAAACATTTACTTGTATTAAGGATTGTCAAATATGTTACACTCACTTCTTAGGAGACCAGAATGAAGATAACATATTCTCAGTATACTATGTAATCTACTATAATACTGCCCCAATATACAAGAATATAACTGCTATAATACTGTGTCTTATGTACAAGAATATAACTACTATAATACTGCCCCCTATGTACAAGAATATAACTACTATAATACAGCCCCCTATGTACAAGAATATAACTACTATAATACTGTGTCTTATGTACAAGAATATAACTACTATAATACTGCCCCCTATGTACAAGAATATAACTACTATAATACAGCCCCCTATGTACAAGAATATAACTACTATAATACTGTCCGCTATGTACAAGAATATAACTACTATAATACTGCTCCTATGTACAAGAATATAACTACTATAATACTGCCCCTATATACAAGAATATAACTACTATAATACTGTGTCTTATGTACAAGAATATAACTACTATAATACTGCCCCCTATGTATAAGAATATAACTACTATAATACTGCCCCTATGTACAAGAATATAACTACTATAATACTGCCCCTATATACAAGAATATAACTACTATAATACTGCCCCTATATACAAGAATATAACTACTATAATACTGCTCCCTATGTACAAGAATATAACTACTATAATACTGTGTCTTATGTACAAGAATATAACTACTATAATACTGCCCCCTATGTACAAGAATATAACTACTATAATACTGCTCCCTATGTACAAGAATATAACTACTATAATACTGTGTCTTATGTACAAGAATATAACTACTATAATACTGCTCCTATGTACAAGAATATAACTACTATAATACAGCCCCCTATGTACAAGAATATAACTACTATAATACTGCTCCTATGTACAAGAATATAACTACTATAATACTGCCCCCTATGTACAAGAATATAACTACTATAATACTGCCCCTATGTACAGGAATATAACTACTATAATACTGCCCCTATGTACAAGAATATAACTACTATAATACTGACTCCTATGTACAAGAATATAACTACTATAATACTGCTCCTATGTACAAGAATATAACTACTATAATACAGCCCCCTATGTACAAGAATATAACTACTATAATACGGTGTCTTATGTACAAGATTATAACTACTATAATACTGCTCCTATGTACAAGAATATAACTACTATAATACTGCCCCCTATGTACAAGAATATAACTACTATAATACTGCCCCTATGTACAGGAATATAACTACTATAATACTGCCCCTATGTACAAGAATATAACTACTATAATACTTCCCCTATGTATATTGTCTGAGAGGCTAACCCCCCCTTCCCCTAATCTATTTATCTACTGTCCAGAAGTGTGGATTTATTTTATGATGGACTTTAATAATAAAAATCTTTTCTAATGCAAGAAAAAACTTTTTAAAATTTTGCATCCTGGATTTTGTCCGCTGGAGGTTAAAGTTACATTTTTTCATTTGAATATTTTGTGGCTGGCTCCTGCTCTGGTCTCCGTGCAGACTTTCTCCTGGATTGATATTGGATCTCACACACCGGGGTGTACGGGTAAGCTGGCTTTGAAATTCTAGAGTTTTTTTTGTACTATAATACTGTGTCTTATGTACAAGAATATAACTACTATAATACTGCCCCTATGTACAGGAATATAACTACTATAATACAGCCCCCTATGTACAAGAATATAACTACTATAATACTGTGTCTTATGTACAAGAATATAACTACTATAATACTGCCCCCTATGTACAAGAATATAACTACTATAATACTGCTCCTATGTACAGGAATATAACTACTATGTTACTGCCCTCTATGTACAGGAATATGACTACTATAATACTGCTCCTATGTACAAGAGTATAACTACTATAATACTGCCCCCTATGTACAAGAGTATAACTACTATAATACTGCTCCTATGTACAAGAATATAACTACTATAATACTGCTCCTATGTACAAGAATATAACTACTATAATACTGCCCCTATGTACATGAATATAACCACTATAATACTGCCTCCTATGTACAAGAATATAACTACTATAATACTGCCCCTATATACAAGAATATAACTACTATAATACTGCCCCTATATACAAGAATATAACTACTATAATACTGCTCCCTGTGTACAAGAGAAGTATAACTACTATAATACTGCCCCTATGTACAAGAATATAACTACTATAATACTGCTCCCTATGTGCAAGAATATAACTACTATATTACTGCCCCCTATGTACAAGAATATACCTACTATAATACTGCCCCTATGTACAAGAATATAACTACTATAATACTGCTCCCTATGTACAAGAATATAACTACTATAATACTGCCCCCTATGTACAAGAATATAACTACTATATTACTGCCCCCTATGTACAAGAATATAACTACTATAATACTGCCCCTATGTACAAGAATATAACTACTATAATACTGCTCCCTATGTACAAGAATATAACTACTATAATACTGCCCCCTATGTAAAAGAATATAACTACTGTAATACTGCCCCTATGTATAAGAATATAGCTACTATAATACTGCTCCTATGTACAAGAATATAATTACTATAATACTGCTCCTTATGCACAAGAATATAACTACTATAATACTGCCCCCTATGTAAAAGAATATAACTACTATAATACTGCCCCCTATGTAAAAGAATATAACTACTATAATACTGCCCCTATGTATAAGAATATAGCTACTATAATACTGCCCCTATGTACAAGAATATAACTACTATAATACTGCTCCTATGT
The DNA here is from genome assembly GCF_039654945.1 of Dendrobates tinctorius. Lineage (NCBI taxonomy): Eukaryota > Metazoa > Chordata > Amphibia > Anura > Dendrobatidae > Dendrobates > Dendrobates tinctorius. The sequence goes on along the minus strand of NW_027361924.1, from coordinate 3,231,525 downwards.
ACAAGAATATAACTACTATAATACTGCTCCTATGTACAAGAATATAACTACTATAATACTGCCCCTATGTACAAGAATATAACTACTATAATACTGCCCCTATGTACAAGAATATAACTACTATAATACTGCTCCTATGTATAAGAATATAATTTACTATATATGAAATTTTCAAAATGGAAAATAAATAAAGCTGTGCTCCATCTGTGTGAGACTTCTGCACCGCACCGGGCGGACCGTCTCCCTGGCAGGGCACTGACCCATATGAGGCTCTGACCTGTGCGGTCGTCCCGCCGGGGAGAGATTACTATGTTGCGCCACTGTTTACATCTGTTGATGCTGTGGGCAGTTACTCGGCCTCATTAATTTTGGAAGCTGCGGCCGCGGTTGATCTCTTTAGAGTTTTAATTAGTGCAGGGTTGCAGTGATGGGATGTGAGGTGCTGAGCGGTCGGGGGCAGGTTTTTTTTTATTTTACGCCTACGTCACCATAATACTTTTTTGTGATATCTTGGATGGAGTAGGAGATGGAAATGACAATTCTTGGGAGGATCCGAACTTCTGTTAATAAATTTGGCGCTTTTTTTATTTTTAGGTCCAGCAATTGATATATGTCAGCTATGAGCAATCAGTGCCCATGCGTCCTGGCTAATAATTTAAGGTCCGTCCATACCGCCAGCCCCCGGTGACCGTGGACTGATATCATTCAGAGGCTGAAGCAGATAAGAAAGAACCAGAAGCAGGTTACAAAGAGCATCTCTCTCTCTGGAGGACCCATCATATCCTGCATTACACAGACGACCCATTGATATGAATGGACGCCGTGTAATACCTTGTTTCACCAGTGGTGTCACTGCAGGAGAAGCCAATTGTCACGGGGTCCTATTCCGATACCACACAATCAACAGAGCGAGGGAAGGGTGAACAATCCCAAGACCTTTATTACAGGCAAAATTAGAAGGTCCATAAACAATCCACCACACTGAGGATACAATAGTCCAGAACAAGAATGTAGTCCAGTAACAGGATAAAATGTCCAGGGAGACGAGATTCCAAAACTAGCACCAGAGGATAAAAATGGGTCCTTCTCTCTGAAGTGCAGTCTTTACACGATCCACTCCAAACAGGAACTGACTTGCCAGCTCCTGTTCTCCCCACCCCCTTCCTTGTGTCCAGGGGTAGTCAAACAGGTTGGGGCGGTTTCCAGGCCTCCCAGAGGAGAACAAAGGAGCCTTGGGGATTAGTGCACTACAGGGGGTCATCAAGAGACTGACACAGTCAGGCTGTAGACCCATAGTGCATCAAGAAAAACACTATGAAAACAAGTGAAATAGAAATATACACAAAATGACATCCACATAACATATCACACCATCACAACCAATACTTACAGTTAGTGTATATAGGAGTGATCACTTCCTGTGACCACTTTATAGCAGCTCTAAGAACAAAAATGGAGGTTACCCAGGCAGGAGGACTGATGGAAATGTTCCTGGAGGTGCACCACGGTCTTTTGTATATGAAATTTAAAAATTTTTTAAATCCCTTTAAAAAACAACCCTGTGTGAATATGGCTGAGCCCAGTGCAAATTTTACTTTAGAGGTCGCGCTCAGCATTCTGGGGTTTCACTGCTTTATTATGTAGCGATATCTTGAGATATTTTACGCCAGGCCCTTTGTCACTGGATGCGGAGGCTGCGAGGCCGAGCCAGGGAAATATGTAGCACAGATGAAGGTGACGGCGGGGAGTGCTGACACCTCCGGCGGCTATGAAATGAAGCATCTTCATCATCCTCCATTGTTCTGTTACCAAGGGCGGTATTACATGTGGCGTAGGCCCTAAACCAACCCTTCCACTCCTGCGGGGGCTGCAACTCTGTCCCACTCACTTATGGCTTTGTTATCATAAATATTAATATTGGGCTCAGATTATTCTGCATGAGGACAGAGTTGTCAGTGACAATGTGTGTAAATAAAGTTTATTGAAATGAGCAGATAACACGTAGATATTGACAGTGGTGACTACCAGCAGTCTACAGTTTACATGCGAGGTGGTCTGAGTACATATTATATACCTCGTAGGCAGGCATTGTTGGGTATTACGTGTTAGGAAACATAATTATTACTTGTAGAGTTCCTTTAAAACACAACCTGGATACCTGAAAAGTTTCTTTAATCACCACCAGGAGAGCCCCTTTAAACGCATTCATGAGAGCACCTTTAAGCTCTTCTTGGAGAGCTCCTTTAAATGACATCTGGAGAGTGAAGTCTGAAGGGTCTCTTTCAACACCATTTGGGGAGCCCCTTTAAACACATCCTTTAGAGTGCCTTTAAACCACTTCTGGAGAACCCCTTTAAACACATCCTCAAGAGCATCTTTAACCCCTCCCCCCTCAGCGAACCCCCTTTAAACAAAAGCTGGAGAGCCCCTTTAGAGACATCCTCAAGAGCGCATTTAAATCATTCCTGGAGAGCCCCTTTAAATAACACCTAAAAAAGCGCTTTTGAACACCACCTGGAGAACCCCTTTAAATACCTTCATGGATGACCCCTTTAAGCACATGCTGGAGAGTCCCTTTAAAAAATTTCCTGGAGAGAAGCTTTAAGCAAATTCTGGAGAATCACTTTAACATTATCTGCAGAGCCCCTTTTAAATAGCCTCCCCAGCCACCCACCCCCCGGAGAACTTCTTTAAACTTCAGGAAAGTCCCTTTGAACATCGCCCACAGAGGAACTTTTAACAACCACCTGGAAACCACCTTTAACTACTACATGCAAAGCTCCTTTAAACTCCACTTGGAATGATCCTTTAAGATCTACTTGGAAAGCTCTATTAAACACCACCTAGGTAGTCCCTTTAAACACCTGAAAAGCTCTGTAATGTACTGTAAGATATGTATGTTAAGTAACATTTGATCTTGATCTTGAAGGAACCTTCCAGAATCCTCCATTCTATGAGAAATCTCCCATTTCACTCTACTGAGGACATTGTAGACTGTCAGCTACTGCAATTCCCCTTTCCCCCCTCCTTAACAGCTCTGTGCCTGCATTTGGTAACAGGACACCATCCATTTCCTGTTGTAGCTAGGATGTGGATTAGCTAAGTGGAAGGATTTCTTTGTGTGGGACATGCGGCTGAAACAATGAGAGATATTAAAGAAGCTCTAGAGTGCACCTCCCTCGCGGCAGAGATATAATAATTACATTTCTGCGAAGGGCACGAAACCAACTTTCTAATCCCTAATTCTCACGGCTCTAACTCCTCCAGAAACTGAGATATGGATTGCTCCCAAATGGAGTGTCTTAATTATGGCATGTTTGATGTTGTTTTATTGAATTCGATAAATTGAGAAAAATGAGACCATTGGTGTGTTTATACGAGCTTCCCTTGTTAAGATATGGTTATTATAAGTTTTTTAGTTAAATGGCAACTTGGAGAAAGGGGGGATGAACTTCTCCAGACTGCCCCTTTCGTGATGTAACTGACCCTAGGCTATAAGATACCCCTCCCTTACAGTGCTTCAGTTAAGCTGGAGTTTTGATGCTGAAAAGACCTGCAGATGTCTGGGGATGTGTGGCTCCACCTTCTTTCCAAGCCACATGGCTTGCCTAAAGAACCATAAGCAACTGTAAGTGTAATTTCTGTTTTCATACATTTATTTTGATATTTGCAATGTACATATTTCCTGTCTCAACTTTGTAACAACTTTTATCTGTGTAATCACTGCCCACCTTTTGGGAATAAATGATAAAATTATCAGTTTGACTCCATGCTCTAAGAAACAAACTATGCGCCTTTTTTAGATAATCGCTACTAATTTGGGGGTTTGCCATGGACCCTCTTAATTAATTGTTTGATTAATTGAATCGTGGCTGGTGGCAGCGTGGTGTGTTCGGTTGGTTGGGCTAGTTGGCAGTACGGAAGGGTCTTACATGCTGAATGAGGGGCTGAGGCCAAAGCATTGATAATTCCCTTACTGCAGTAGTCTAATTGCCCGTGCACAACAAGCAGCCCATCCGGCGACTAATTATCCTAGGTGCAGTTCCCTGACTGACCTGAGGGTAAGGGGGCACCGGAGAGCTGCTTGTTCCAAAGTGGAACTGAGAAGGTGGGATATCCACATATCCCCGCAGTTCTTGGAAGGTTGTAGCAGTGGTGGGGCATCCAAATACCCCCCTGTGTTAAATTGTTAGAGCAAGATTAGCTTGCTGTATTTTTGTCACATGGTACCAGTGGCGGGATAACTAAGATAAGCCCCCACTGTGCCTGTGATAGCCATGTGCCGGCAGTGCGTCGCAACACTCTGTCAGCTGACATACCCATGTCAATGGTGGGATTGTGGCGTATTGGTGGCACAGGGTGCGCTTTCGTCTCAGTTTGGTGGCAGAGCGGTGGGATGATCATAGAGCATTAGTGATTTGGTTTGAGCAATCATTCCTCTCACTAAAGACCTACACTGTTCCTGCGGGAATCCTGCACCATAGGTTTTGGAGAACAGACTCAGTGGTTACTAGTCCTGAGACATTTGTGTGTATGTGCGAGTATTCCCTCCCTTTTATTCGTTTTTCTTTTCTATCTTTTATTTGGCAGCCATGACGGCAAAAGGAGAACGCTGGTATACACAGCAGAAAAAGGAATATCTTGCTGGAGTATGCACGTACCGAGGCATTGACGCCACAAACAAAACCAGAGACCAATTGATCGCGGCTCTGGTGCAGCTGGACAACGCCCAGAGCCCAGCGGGAGCAGAAGCCGGCCCTAGCCAAGGTGGTGCTGCACCTGAGGTCCAACCACCGTATGCCAGCCCCACATGCAACCAGGCCAGGCTGGACCCCTACCTGCAAACGGCCTTGGACGCACTCCCTGCCGAAGACCATGATGGACGTCTGAAGCTGATCCAGCAAGCTCAGGTGAGAGCGGAGCAGCGAGCCGAGCGGGAGGCGGAGAGAGCTGAGTGCCAAGCCCAAGCCCAGAGAGCCCATGAACTGGAGATGCTCCGACAAGGGGGAACAACCTCCATAGCCCGAAGCAGTGAGCCCAGCTGCGCCCAGAGTCCTAAACCCCGGCCAGAGCATTTTCCCGTGATGGAAAAGGACGGGGACTTGGACACGTTTCTGCGAGCCTTTGAGAAAGCCTGCAGACAGTACCAGCTGGATAAGGACCAATGGGCCAGGTACTTGACCCCAGGGCTAAAGGACAAAGCTCTGGAGGCGTTCGCTTCTCTCCCGCCAGAAGATGATGATGACTATGATGCCATCAAGCAGACTCTGATCGCCAAATACCGGCTGACACCTGAGGTATACCGAAAGAAGTTCCGGAACCTCCAACGTGGCCCACACGATAGTTATAGCGATGTGGTGCAAGGACTCAGGACCCACTTTGACCAGTGGATCCATGGACTGTCCGTTGATTCCTTTGAGCTGCAACGGGACCTGATGATCAAAGACCAGTTCCTGCATCTTTGCCCAGCTGAGGTCCGACAGTTCATCCTGGACCGCAAACCAACGAATGCGGACAAAGCGGCACAGATCGCCGACATCTATGAGGCCAACCGGAGGTCAGAGACGCGGAGGCCAGTCACCACCAGTTGGAGAGGGGGTAAGCCTGCAACCAACCCCAGTACCCCAGCTATTCGACCCTCCGGAGGCCCTGTCCCTGTTGCCAACGCCAGGCCTACTACTGACAGTCGCAAGTGTTACAACTGCGATTGGACCGGTCACCTCCGTTTCACCTGTCCGGAAAGGCCGAAGAACCCCCCAGCCAAGGCCTCTGGGCCCAACGCCTCTGTTCTGTTGGTGGGAGGTGTGGTTGGGAGGATGGACGACAAGCTCCATTAATTACTACATGCAGAGCTCATTTAGACTCCACCTGGAAAGCCCTAACCCTAACCCTTAAGACCCATCTGGAGAGCTCAATTTGGAGAAGCCCCTTCTGAGCCTTTTTATACAGCACACAGACAATCCACCATCTGGAGAGCCGTGTCATACACCACTTGGGAAGTAATTTATAGCCATATCCCAGAGAACTCCATTAAAAAACACTCAGAAAACCCCTTTAATATCACAGAGAACTCTGGAGAACTCTTAAAGATGATATCTAGAAATCTCTTTAAAACAGATTACAAAGAATCCTTTTACGCACCAACCTAGGAACCACATTAAACATTATTTAGAACATTTATGTAAAATGTCTTAAATACCATTTGGAGGATCCATCCCTTTAATTACCATTTAGTAATCCTCTTTTAAACACGATCTGGAGAGCCCCTTTAAGGAAAAAAAAATGACTATTATATGACTATTATACAGGGTTTATCCACCTTACAAAATCCCTTTTTGTTAGGAAGGAAACATGAAAAACTGATCCAAGAATGTCCTCGTTGATCGCTTACTCCTGTGTTCAGCTCCCCCCACAGCGCCTCCGCAGGAGAAATGAGGTATTACACAATTCTCATTGTAATCAGAGGACTTTATTTCTTTTCTGATGCATTTCTAGGCATAATTGTGTCTATTTCCAGCTGACATCCTGGACTACAATGACTTTTACTGACAAACAGACCAATTACGCGACGTGACGTGCCGCTTTAGGTTGCAGAGACCTTGCTATAAGCCCAAGAAGGGAAGCACAATGGATGATACAAGCTGCAAAATGCGGGATCCCGGCCTCCCTCCCTCATATATAGCACCAAAAAACCTGCTCATGTTTGATTCGTAGGCGTCAAGTCCCAGCTCCCAAGACTGAGCTTAAAGAAAACATGACATGTATTTAGAGCGTCAGCTCTTCTGCACGGCCTTTCATCACCTTACAGGTGCTATAGAGAATAATGCACCAGATCACCATGCCTTCCTAGGCTATAAAAAATCTCACGTGAATGCAGAACTCTATTGCGCCACCTGTTAGAAGCAGTGATCCTACAAGTCACTATTGACCCTTTAAGGAGCCTTAAAATGTGACTTAGGATAAAAGACGAAGCAGAATCTCAATTTGCAGTCATGGTGTTTTGGGGTTGTTGCCCCTCATCAGTGCAATGTATGAGAACTGATTTGGCTAGGTGAGAGGCACTGGACTGAGGTCTAAGGGATAACGTTTCTGCTTACCTTAGCCGGTATGTCACTCTCTGCAAGGAGAAACGTTACCCCTTAGACCTCAGTCCACAGCCTCTCACTTAGCCAAATCAGTTCTCATGCTTTGCACTGATGTGGGGGCAACACCTGGAAACATTGCGCCTGCAAATTGAGATTCTGATTTGGCTTTTATCCCAAGTCACATTTCAAGGCTCGTTAAAGGGTCGATAGTGACTTGTAGGATCGCAGCTTCCAACAGGTGGCGCTAAAGAGTTCAAGTCAATGTGTTACGTGGGCTTGATTTCACTTGTAGTTCTACAACATGTAGACAAATAGTAGAAAATAGAGGCTAAAAATGACAACAGCAGGATAATAAGGATCGGCTATCCAGCTGCCATCAGGTGCGGACCGCACTCCGCATTGGGTGTATCCACAATAACCAACATTTACGGTAAATCAGTCCTAAATTGCTGGGCCTTCACCTTCTACCAGGTACCGAGATGCCGCCTTGTTTTATACAGATTTGTATAAATCCCACCCTTTAGTCACAGATTTCGCCTGCAAAAATCAAGACGGTAATCATGTATGGAGATATTCTGCACAATGCCAGGAGCAGGCGCGAAAGCCATGTCAATAAAAATCAATTTCACATTTTCCATACTATTGTATGCATGATCTAAGATGGTGGAATAATAAATAGCCCCCTTCTTTTTTTTCTCAACCATCTTGCAGACATAGGCTCCATAAATGACTTTCTGTGCATTCTCTGACCCCTCTGCCACCTACAGAGACAGGTGGGGGACGATATCCGAATCTTGCCTTGAGGATTAGTATGAAATCTTGGATATCGTAACACTATAGGACAGCTGAGAGTTTGGTGGCTTGTAACTGTCGGGTTATTTGCGGTCAGCTGTCTATACATACTATACGGCAGGTCTATAATGTAGCAGTTGTGGTCATACGATCTACCTGGTAAGGGCTTTGTATATTTCAGAGCCAACTCAAAAGGCACAGACCTACTTCCCTGCCTCCATTTGTTGACTGTGCTAATTAGATCTTTACTGCACCACTTTTCCAGGTTTGGAAGTTTGGAAGTTTAGGTATAGCATTAGCGTTAGGACTATGGCTAGGATAAGGATTAGGATAAGGATAGGGTTAGGGTAAGGCTAGTGTTAGGATAAGGGTTAGGGTAAAGCTAGGGTTAGGTTAGGGTAAGGCTAGGGTTTGGATAAGGATTAGGGTAAAGCAAAGGTTAGGTTAGGGTAAGGTTAGGGTTTGGATAAAGCTAGGGTTAGCATAAGGTTAGGGTAGGTTTAGGATAAGGTTAGGGTAAGGCTAGTGTTAGGATAAGGGTTAGGGTAAAGCTAGGGTTAGGTTAGGGTAAGGCTAGGGTTAGGATAAGATTAGGGTAGGGTTAGGATAAGGTTAGGGTAAGGCTAGTGTTAGGATAAGGGTTAGGGTAAAGCTAGGGTTAGGTTAGAGTAAGGCTACTGTTAGGATAAGGGTTAGGGTAAAGCAAGGGTTAGGTTAGGGTAAGGCTAGGGTTTGGATAAGGATTAGGGTAAAGCAAGGGTTAGGTTAGGGAAAGGTTAGGCTTTGGATAAAGCTAGGGTTAGCATAAGATTAGGGTAGGGTTAGGATAAGGTTAGGGTAAGACTAGTGTTAGGATAAGGGTTAGGGTAAAGCTAGGGTTAGGTTAGGGTAAGGCTAGTGTTAGGATAAGGGTTAGGGTAAAGCTAGGGTTAGGTTAGGGTAAGGCTAGGGTTAGGATAAGGGTTTGGGTAAATCTAGGATTAGGATAAGGTTAGGGTAAAGTTGGGGTTAGGATAAAGGTTAGAGAAAGACTATGTTAGGATAAGGGTTTGATTAAGGTTAGGGTAAGGGTAGGATTATAATAAGGGTTAGGCCTAGAGTTATGGTAAGGATTAGAATAAAGGTTAGGATAAGGTTAGTGTTTGGGTAAGAGCTGGGTTATGCTAGGGCTAGGGAAAGGATAGGCTCAGGCTTAGGCTAGGACAAGGCTAGGGTTAGGGTAAGGCTAGAGTTAGTATAATGGTTAAGTCAAGGATTAGGGTAATGCTAGGGTTAGGGCAAGGCTACGGTTAGGGTAAAGGTAGGGTTAGGGCAAGGGTTAGGAAAAGGGTTAGGGTAAATCTAGGGTTAGGATAAAGTTAGGCTCAGAGTTAGGGTTATTTTTCAAATACAATTATGCCAAAGTTTCTAAATAAAGTAGAAGTCTCTTGGACACAAAGGGTTGGAAATATTTTGGGACCTGCTGAAAACTCCTGGAATCCATTGATTCTGGATGGTTTCCTGCGCCGTAGTCGGTTTGGAGGCTATGGGGAATGGTTAGGTATAAAAGCGATCAGTACTTGGGACACTCCCTTTCTTGATCAGTTCATGGAAGAGGTCTCACTTCCCTTCCACTGTTTACCCAGGTACAGCGCCACACCTAGGGTTGTGGCTGTACCTGGGATTGCAGCTCACAGCAGCTCAGCCCCATTCAAGTGAACAGAACTGCGATACCAGTCACCGCCGGAGCTGCGGCGTCACCGGTTGTTGTGACTGCACTTAATTCCGGCCTCATCTATGTGATTACAGCTCCGAAGCAGCAGCAGCTGGTTGTTGCCGTTCTTCTAATGACAACCAGCTGTTGTACACTGGAAACCATTAACTACGACATGCCTTCAACCGCTCAGTCCCTCAACTTGATTAATCTTCAAGGTACTTTCCTGGCCCAGCATCCTCCATCTTCCTCTACATTGTAAGATTCAACTTCCTTCTTATCACACTGCTAAAGAGAGGCGGAAAATCATGAGGTCGAAAGGTAAAGTCTTCCCCCCCAAAAAAATAAGAAAACAGCGCCATCTGTGTCGACAGGTTGTGTCTAGTATTGCAGCTGAGATCTATTCAAGTAAATGGATTTTAGCTGCAATACCACAAACAGCCTGTGGACAGGGGTGGCGCTGTTTCTTGAGGGAAAAAAAAAAGCAGCCATTTTCTTATGATCATCTACTAGAAAGAAGAAGACTTGTAATACGGCATAACCCCTGGTGAGCAAGAGGTTAATGTGATTGTTCTAGGTGCCTGCGGTCATGGCGGGTTCGCGCTGCTACTGGAGGGATATCCAAAGAATATTAGATAAATATTACCCTGGTGTTAATAACGCTGCCGCTCGCCTAAAATTCTCGACTCTGCAATTTCCTCATAAAATCCCCAGATGATGACAATAGTTGCCTAGCAACCAGACATTATTTTAACGAAATCCCCCCCTATCCCGCTACACTCCGCACCCCCCCCACATAATTTGTAAGGAGTATTTCACGTCTGTCAAGATGAGCAGCATTGTCAGATCCCCGGCTTCGCTGCTTTCTAGAACATTCTCGGAGTAAAAATCATTCTCCTTATTTGTTTTATCCTCAAGCAGGTGAGTAAAAAAAAAAAAAAAAAAATCAAAAAACTTTCCAAGGATATAAAACTGCCTAAAAAAATGCAACGAACAGCAAAACTTGGCGAAACCCAACTTTCCTAGACTGTAAAATAGCAAATCTGCCTAGACGGTGTCACAAACAATTCAATTAAGCAGAAATAGAATTAAACACAGCTATACTGTGCTGCTGGAGACTAGAAAGGCAGGATAACACCTCAGACAATAGTAATACTTAGTGCTTTATCTCTTTACAGCACTGCTGCAAAGACTCTATATTGTCCCACAGGTCCTCCCATTAGGGAAGTGTTAAATTGACTGACTGACAGCTATATTGTGCTGCTGGAGACTAGATAGGCAGGATAACATCTCTCTTTTTGGTCATGCTGTGAAGACTGGCTGTTATCAGAAGGATCTACCCATTGTTACTTGTGGGTGGAGGTGAAAAAGAATATAAGTCAGCCTTATTGTGCTGCTGGAGATTAGATAGGTAGGAATAAACCATAGACATTAGTCTAACATTTCCCCCCTTTTATCTCTCTTTTTGGCCATGCTGTGAAGACTGGCTGTTATCAGAAGGATCTACCCATGGATACTAAAGGGTAGAAGTATAAAGAATATATAACAGGTCTATTCTGCAGCTGGAGATTAGATAGGCAGCATTACACCATAGACAATAGTCTAACATTTCCCGCTTTTATCTCTCTTTTTAGCCATGCTGTGAAGACTGACTGTTATCAGAAGGATCTACCCATTATTATTAGAGGGCTGAGTTATAAAGAATATACCACAGCTCTCTTGTGCAGCTGGAGCCAAGATAGGTAGGAATAAACCATAGACATTAGTCAAACATTTCCCCCTTTTATCTCTCTTTTTGGTCATGCTGTGAAGACTGACTGTTATCAGAAGGGTCTACCCATTGTTACTAGAAGGTGTAGGTATAAAGGATATACCACAGCCCTATTGTGCAGCTGGAGACTAGATAGGTAGGAATAAACCATAGACTGTTGTGAATTCTCTTTCTGGGCTCCCTCTGGTGGTTACTGAAGGTAGTGGAGATGGTCAGATTGACAGAGGTGTTGGGAGTTCTCTTTCTGGGCTCCCTCTGGTGGTTACTGGAGGTAGTGGAGCTGGTCAGATTGACAGAGGCTTGCCACCTGATAATGATGATGACGATTGGAGATCTGGAGTATTTAAGACAGCTGACTTCCTTCAATCCCTGCTGGCGATTTTCTTCCTGTGCCTTCTGAGGTCTGATGTCTCCTGCTCTGTTCCTGCATGGTTCAGCTAAGTGGTTCATTTGCTAATCTTTTTGCATTTGATCTGGTTTTGTCTATCTCTGCTTTGTGCGGATCAGCTTGCTCCTGCTGGGGCTGTGCTGGATCACCGCCTATATGTTACTACTTGTGTCAGTTTGTTCTATTCCCCTGTTATATTGGTCTCTTTTTGCTTTGCTTTCAGTATATACCAGTGTGCTGATATAGTGGGGGCGAAGTCGTGTGACTTCAGTGTTTTTGTGCATCAGATGTATTGTATTTTTTAGGGTTTTTTGCGTGATTGCAGACAGTGTCTTTCCTTTCCTGTCTAGTTAGTTTGGGCCCCATCATTTGCTCAGTCTATTTTTCTGCCTGTGTTTGTGTTTTCATCTTGTCTCACCGACAATATATGTTTGGGGGCTATCTATTCCTTTGGGGTCTGCTCCGGGGCAGTTTAGATTTCACCTTTTCTTGCTTTAGACTTATTTAGTTCTCCGGCTGTGACGAGGCGTCTAGGATCATCGTAGGTACGCTCCACGGCTACTGCTAGTTGTGTGGATAGGATCAGGGGTCTGCAATCCGCTTAGTTACCAACCTCTCTGGTTTCTGATGGCTTAGCCTGGGCCTGCTATCCTCCTCGGTGACCCATTCATAACATTAGTCTAACATTTCCCCCTTTCATCTCTCTTTTTGGCCATGCTGTGAAGACTGACTGTTATCAGAAGGGTCTACCCATTGATACTAGACAGCTGAGTTGCAAAGAATATACCACAATTCTCTTGTGCAGCTGGAGCCAAGATAGGCAGGATTACACCATTGACAATGTCAAATTGTGTGTTTACTGTATGATATTTCTAAGTTAGCACTACCTAGAAGATATTTTAGTCTCATTACCGCCTCTGATTGTAGCTGCCATAATGCCACTTGCATAAGTATGTGAATAACTCCAATATTCTTATAAAGCCCCCAGTATCAATTTTGCTTGCTGGGAAACCAGTACGTGATGGTGGCCGGCATATATGTCAGCGGAGATTTGCTGCCAGCTCCTAGGTATAATGCTGCATTTCAATGCTAATCCGTGATTGACAGCATATAATACCATACGCGGTACGGAGAATTCCCAGCGCCAGGCCCCTGAGACACATCTCCTACCCCGGGCCCTCACCCCTGACACAAATAATGGTTAGGTACCTTGAAAATCTCCCGCTTCTCCCTGAGGCTTTCTTATATATCAGAGTAGTCGGCCGCAGGCTATGGCTTGTAAATTAATAAATTAGCACAAATTAAAATAAAATAATAAAAAATGATATCGCCAGTTTTTTTTTTTTATACCAGCGCCGTATTACAGTTCTCATACCGTAATGCTCAAAATAAACATTTTCTATAACCCCCGAAGTTTATGAAATTCTGAGGTTTCCCCCTTAAGAGCAGTGCATTGTGGGAGCGCAGATGACAGTCACATGAGTATAAGTGGGTGGAGCTAAACCGCTGTTTATTTCCAAGTGGACTTTTGAAAAATCAGCTCTGGAGCTAAATGGATAACAAAAATCAAGCTAAAATAACTCAGTACTGAAACAAAACCCGTAAAGCGAAGAATAGGCAATGTTATTCAGCTAGTTGTGGAGATCGGAACGGTGAATTTATTTTTTGCAAAGTGAACCGCACTTTAAAAAAACACACCAAAAATTACAATAAAAAAATGAGAAAAACACGTTGAGGCGTCTGGGAGCGTAGGGGTTAATCTGGTCCTTGGTTCCATTGTGAATTCATATACAAACAGTACATCACTGCTCCGGAGGAATGCGGAATGTTCATGGGTCCTACGGATGTCGAAATTCCACAGCGCCTAGGTATGTGGCTCTGTATACTAACAGGCAGATGGATCCTACGACCCCGCTCGCGGAGCTGCAGGACACAATTTCCTGTCCCGTTCATTTGGTCAGTGGGAAAATAACAGGGTTTTTTGGATGGTAACATCAATAAAATGGAGGTATAGACCTAAGGCGTCATGCCAGGACAGACCTGTACAAAGCCTAAGACCACGCCTAATGCCAAGGACTCAGCCACCCTCTTCCACACACAAAATTGCCCACTCTGACGTGGTTCTCAGATACCTTGAAGACAACTTCGGACGTCCTTTATAGGGTTTGCCAATCTTGTAATATGTAATAAGACCCTTTAGTTCTCATTTTAACTACTGGAGAGGAATTAGTATTTCAGCAACTGCCTAAATTAAGACTATCAATGTCCACTGGGCGTGTGCCAACTGTTAAGAGCCCCGGTCACTGTTTAGGCCCGCATCTGGTAGTTTGCTGTAGAGCTGAAAAGTGGTGCATGCGCAGAATGTTTTGCTTTTATGCAGGTAATGTAGTTAGTTCTGACCTTTGCATGCGCCAGTCTTGTCTTTTATGTAGGCAATGTGTTTAGTTCTGACCTGTGCATGCTCCTGCCTTGTCTTTTATGTAGATAATGTAATTAGTTCTGACCTGTGCATGCGCCAGTCTTGTCTTATATGCAGGTAATGTAATTAGTTCTGACCTGAGCATGCGCCAGTCTTGTCTTTTATGTAGATAATGCAATTAGTTCTGACCTGAGCATGCGCCAGTCTTGTCTTTTATGTAGGCAATGTATTTAGTTCTGACCTGTGCATGCGCCTGTCTTGTCTTTTATGTAGATAATGTAATTAGTTCTGACCTGCGCAGGCGCCAGTCTTGCTTTTTATGTAGGCAATGTATTTAGTTCTGATCTGTGCATGCGCCAGTCTTGTCTTTTATGTAGGCAATGTAATTAGTTCTGACATGTGCATGCGCCAGTCTTGTCTTTTATGTAGGCAATGTAATTAGTTCTGACCTGTGCATGCGTCAGTCTTGTCTTTTATGTAGATAATGTAATTAGTTCTGACCTGAGCATGCGCCAGTCTTGTCTTTTATGTAGGCAATGTAATTAGTTCTGACCTGTGCATGCGCCAGTCTTGTCTTTTATGTAGGCAATGTAATTAGTTCTGACCTGCGCATGCGCCAGTCTTGTCTTTTATGCAGGCAATGTATTTAGTTCTGACCTGAGCATGCACCAGTCTTGTTTTTTATGTAAGCAATGTAATTAGTTCTGACATGTGCATGCGCCAGTCTTGTCTTTTATGTAGGCAATGTAATTAGTTCTGACCTGTGCATGCGTCAGTCTTGTCTTTTATGTAGATAATGTAATTAGTTCTGACCTGAGCATGCGCCAGTCTTGTCTTTTATGTAGGCAATGTAATTAGTTCTGACGTGCGCATACGCCAGTCTTGCTTTTTTATGTAGGCAATGTATTTAGTTCTGATCTGTGCATGCGCCAGCCTTGGCTTTTATACAGGCAATGTAATTAGTTGTCCATGACGTGATCAATCAAAAAGCAGCAGATTTAACGGGGTTGTCTAGGAATATCTTATCTGTTTAATATATGCTGGCATAGATGGCTCCTGCCAGTTATTCAGCGGCTTTTGCTCTGCTTGTTTCTGCCGATGTCATGTCGATTGACAGCCGACTCACCGCTGCCAGCTGCAAGGAGCTAATTGTCAAACATCATGATGTCAGCAGTCACGCCTCGCTGACAAAGCAGCCCGGAAGAATCTGCTCTGCTGACGTGATCACGGTGGACTCTTAGACGATCTGGAGACACTTAAACCTTCATTTGCATACTAAGGTTTTTAAAAAAAAAAACAAAAAACTTTTTTTATAATGTATACGATTGACTAACTTTAGAAAGTTGTTGATGGGGGGGAAGCGTTTTATAGTGAGCAACCCCACTACTGGAACCATCCTACCGTTTTGTGTACACAGCTTCTATGCAGATCTATGCATCTCTATGGTTACAGACTACAAATAAACCACGTGTAGTCAGATCCTACAGGCTTGAGTTACTCTGTTCCCTTTATCTGCAGGATGAAGCCGTTTATCATGGATACACATAGCTCTGCAAAGGAGCCGTCGACATTTTCATTCTCTATTTTTCCTTTTTGGCTTCCATAACATTCCGCTGTCCTTATGACGGATACAATATTTCATTGGGGCAGGTTGCTGCAGGGGTTGGGGGTGCTGAAGGATAATGGATGTGCCCCCTGTACATATTTTTTTCTTCTTTGACCCCGTTACATGTCACTTCAGCAACCTCCTCGTCCTTTCGGGCCGGGAACTGATTTAAACAATTTTAACTGGCTCTGGGCAATTACCTGTCAATTGTGTGTGTTGTCTCCCTGAGTAAGCAGTTTACACCGCCTGGGAGCGCGCCGGCGAGAGGAGAACCGCTACCCCTGCTCATGTAGCCAGCCTCATTATTTCCATAAGCCTGCACTTGCATGACTGATGGTTAATGGGTGATACGGCGCCCCCTTAGCATGTGATCGTCACATGGACCAAAAAACGCACGACGGCTAAATCCGAGATCTGCTAAATGACACATTTTATCGCCAAGCGCCCGGGCAGCGCTCACCCTCTCCTGCGCCCATAGGGAGGGTTGTATGATTTTTTTTTAATTTTTTATTTTTTCGCTTTTTAATTATTGCCTTACCGCGGGAGATGCTTACAAGACATTATGAAAGCAATAAAGCAAACAGGGTTATACGGGACAACATTATTATATCCAGCATTAACTATTTATCTCCTGAAGGCTAGAATTTAAAGGGGAAGTACGCCTGGTAATCAAATTCATGAATTCAGTCTCACATGTATTATTTATTTAGAGTTTTCATACTTTTTTTTTATTGTTTTTAATATTTTACTGTTCGCTATCGGCTGGCACTTCTCTAATTTTCCAGGGGAGTTTTATTGTTGATTTTTTTATTTTATTTAGATTTTTTGTATTTTTATGCCTTTTTTTTTTAAAGATATCTTTTGGACACATTTGGGGTTTTTGTCCGTGGCATTTTTGTGCTTTTCATACTTCAGACGTGAAATAGCAAAGATAAATGTGATTTTGATATTTCGCTTTGAAACTACGTGATTTGCAATGTGAAAAATGTCACAAAAAAACCTCACGGGTCACAGTGATGTAACCTCATGGCTGCTGTTTAGGCCAAAATTCAGGTGCAAAGATTTTTGGCTCCACAATTCACTTTTTTTTTTTTTACTTTTTTTGGGCTCAAATGATAAGTGAGTAAGCTGAGTGTAATGTGCACCAACATGTACTATTGGTACTGCAATTATTTTTAGGTATCTTTATATTCGGGGGCACAACATATACATAAAGTCAGGGGGCACAGCGTATACATAAAGTCAGGGGGCACAGCGTATACATAAAGTCAGGGGGCACAGCGTATACATAAAGTCAGGGGACAAAGCGTATACATAAAGTCAGGGGACAAAGCGTGTACATAAAGTCAGGGGGCACAGCGTATACAATTATAAACAGGGGGCACAGCGTGTACATAAAGTCAGAGGGCACAGCGTATACATAAAGTCAGGGGGCACAGCGCATACATAAAGTCAGGGGGCACAGCGTATACAATTATAAACAGGGGGCACAGCGTGTACATAAAGTCAGGGGACACAGCGTATACATAAAGTCAGGGGGCACAGCGCATACATAAAGTCAGGGGGCACAGCGTATACAATTATAAACAGGGGGCACAGCGTGTACATAAAGTCAGGGGACACAGCGTATACATAAAGTCAGGGGGCACAGCGCATACATAAAGTCAGGGGGCACAGCGTATACAATTATAAACAGGGGGCACAGCGTGTACATAAAGTCAGGGGACACAGCGTATACATAAAGTCAGGGGGCACAGCGCATACATAAAGTCAGGGGGCACAGCGTATACATAAAGTCAGGGGACAAAGCGTATACATAAAGTCAGGGGACAAAGCGTGTACATAAAGTCAGGGGGCACAGCGTATACAATTATAAACAGGGGGCACAGCGTGTACATAAAGTCAGGGGACACAGCGTATACATAAAGTCAGGGGGCACAGCGCATACATAAAGTCAGGGGGCACAGCGTATACAATTATAAACAGGGGGCACAGCGTGTACATAAAGTCAGAGGGCACAGCGTGTACATAAAGTCAGGGGACAAAGCGTGTACATAAAGTCAGGGGGCACAGCGCATACATAAAGTCAGGGGGCACAGCGTATACATAAAGTCAGAGGGCACAGCGCATACATAAAGTCAGGGGGCACAGCGTATACAATTATAAACAGGGGGCACAGCGTGTACATAAAGTCAGAGGGCACAGCGTGTACATAAAGTCAGGGGACACAGCGTATACATAAAGTCAGGGGGCACAGCGTGGACATAAAGTCAGGGGGCACAGCGTGTACATAAAGTCAGGGGGCACAGTGTATACATAAAGTCAGGGGGCACAGCGTATACATAAAGTCAGAGGGCACAGCGTATACATAAAGTCAGGGGGCACAGCGTATACATAAAGTCAGGGGGCACAGCGTATACATAAAGTCAGGGGGCACAGCGTATACATAAAGTCAGGGGGCACAGCGTATACATAAAGTCAGGGGGCACAGCGTATACTTAAAGTCAGAGGGCACAGCGTATACATAAAGTCAAGGGGCACAGCGTGTACATAAAGTCAGGGGGCACAGCGTATACATAAAGTCAGGGGACACAGCGTGTACATAAAGTCAGGGGGCACAGCGTATACATAAAGTCAGGGGGCACAGCGTATACAATTATAAACAGGGGGCACAGCGTGTACATAAAGTCAGAGGGCACAGCGTGTACATAAAGTCAGGGGACACAGCGTATACATAAAGTCAGGGGGCACAGCGTATACATAAAGTCAGGGGGCACAGCGTATACTTAAAGTCAGAGGGCACAGCGTATACATAAAGTCAGGGGGCACAGCGTATACATAAAGTCAAGGGGCACAGCGTGTACATAAAGTCAGGGGGCACAGCGTATACATAAAGTCAAGGGGCACAGCGTGTACATAAAGTCAGGGGGCACAGCGTATACATAAAGTCAGAGGGCACAGCGTGTACATAAAGTCAGGGGGCACAGCGTATACCTAAAGTCAGGGGGCACAGCGTATACATAAAGTCAGGGGGCACAGCGTATACATAAAGTCAGGGGGCACAACGTGTACATAAAGTCAGGGGGCACAGCGTATACATAAAGTCAGGGGGCACAGCGTATACATAAAGTCAAGGGGCACTGCGTATACATAAAGTCAGGGGACACAGCGTGTACATAAAGTCAGGGGACACAGCGTATACTTAAAGTCAGAGGGCACAGCGTATACATAAAGTCAGGGGGCACAGCGTATACATAAAGTCAAGGGGCACAGCGTGTACATAAAGTCAGGGGGCACAGCGTATACATAAAGTCAGGGGGCACAACGTGTACATAAAGTCAGGGGGCACAGCGTATACATAAAGTCAGGGGGCACAGCGTATACATAAAGTCAAGGGGCACTGCGTATACATAAAGTCAGGGGACACAGCGTGTACATAAAGTCAGGGGACACAGCGTATACTTAAAGTCAGAGGGCACAGCGTATACATAAAGTCAGGGGGCACAGCGTATACATAAAGTCAAGGGGCACAGCGTGTACATAAAGTCAGGGGGCACAGCGTATACATAAAGTCAGAGGGCACAGCGTGTACATAAAGTCAGGGGGCACAGCGTATACCTAAAGTCAGGGGGCACAGTGTATACATAAAGTCAGGGGGCACAGCGTATACATAAAGTCAGGGGGCACAACGTGTACATAAAGTCAGGGGGCACAGCGTATACATAAAGTCAAGGGGCACAGCGTATACATAAAGTCAAGGGGCACAGCGTGTACATAAAGTCAGGGGGCACAGCGTATACATAAAGTCAGGGGGCACAGCGTATACATAAAGTCAGGGGACACAGCGTATACATAAAGTCAGGGGACACAGCGTATACATAAAGTCAGGGGACACAGCGTATACATAAAATCAGGGGGCACAGCGTATACTTAAAGTCAGAGGGCACAGCGTATACATAAAGTCAGGGGGCACAGCGTATACATAAAGTCAAGGGGCACAGTGTGTACATAAAGTCAGGGGGCACAGCGTATACATAAAGTCAAGGGACACAGCGTGCACATAAAGTCAGGGGGCACAGCGTATACATAAAGTCAGGGGGAACAGCGTATACCTAAAGTCAGGGGGCACAGCGTATACAATTAAATCAGGGGGCACAGCGTATACTTAAAGTCAGAGGGCACAGCGTATACATAAAGTCAGGGGGCACAGCGTATACATAAAGTTAGGGGGCACAGCGTATACTTAAAGTCAGAGGGCACAGCGTATACATAAAGTCAGGGGGCACAGCGTATACATAAAGTCAGGGGGCACAGCATATACTTAAAGTCAGGGGGCACAGCGTATACATAAAGTCAGGGGGCACAGCGTATACAATTATAATCAGGGGGCACAGCGCATACTTAAAGTCAGAGGGCACAGCGTATACATAAAGTCAGGGGGCACAGCGTATACATAAAGTTAGGGGGCACAGTGTATACATAAAGTCAGGGGGTACAGCGTATACATAAAGTCAGGGGGCACAGCGTATACATAAAGTCAGGGGGCACAGCGTATACATAAATTCAGGGGACACAACGTATACCTAAAGTCAGGGGACACAGCGTGGACATGAAGTCAGGGGGCACAGCGTGTACATAAAGTCAGGGGGCACAGCGTATACATAAAGTCAGGGGGTACAGCGTATACATAAAGTCAGGGGGCACAGCGTATACCTAAAGTCAGGGGACACAGCGTGGACATAAAGTCAGGGGGCACAGCGTGTACATAAAGTCAGGGGGCACAGCGTATACAAAAAGTCAAGGGGCACTGCGTATACATAAAGTCAGGGGGCACAGCGTATACATAAAGTCAGGGGGCACAGCGTATACATAAAGTCAGGGGGCACAGCGTATACAATTATAATCAGGGGGCACAGCGTATACAATTATAATCAGGGGGCACAGCGTATACTTAAAGTCAGAGGGCACAGCGTATACATAAAGTCAGGGGGCACGGCGTATACCTAAAGTCAAGGGGCACGGCGTATACATAAAGTCAGAGGGCACGGCGTATACATAAAGTCAGGGGGCACAGCGTATACCTAAAGTCAGGGGACACAACGTATACCTAAAGTCAGGGGACACAGCGTATACATAAAGTCAGGGGACACAGCGTATACATAAAGTCAGGGGACACAGCGTATACATAAAGTCAGGGGACACAGCGTATACATAAAGTCAGGGGGCACAGCGTATACTTAAAGTCAGAGGGCACAGCGTATACATAAAGTCAGGGGGCACAGCGTATACATAAAGTCAAGGGGCACAGTGTGTACATAAAGTCAGGGGGCACAGCGTATACATAAAGTCAAGGGACACAGCGTGCACATAAAGTCAGGGGGCACAGCGTATACATAAAGTCAGGGGGAACAGCGTATACCTAAAGTCAGGGGGCACAGCGTATACAATTAAATCAGGGGGCACAGCGTATACTTAAAGTCAGAGGGCACAGCGTATACATAAAGTCAGGGGGCACAGCGTATACATAAAGTTAGGGGGCACAGCGTATACTTAAAGTCAGAGGGCACAGCGTATACATAAAGTCAGGGGGCACAGCGTATACATAAAGTCAGGGGGCACAGCATATACTTAAAGTCAGGGGGCACAGCGTATACATAAAGTCAGGGGGCACAGCGTATACAATTATAATCAGGGGGCACAGCGCATACTTAAAGTCAGAGGGCACAGCGTATACATAAAGTCAGGGGGCACAGCGTATACATAAAGTTAGGGGGCACAGTGTATACATAAAGTCAGGGGGTACAGCGTATACATAAAGTCAGGGGGCACAGCGTATACATAAAGTCAGGGGGCACAGCGTATACATAAATTCAGGGGACACAACGTATACCTAAAGTCAGGGGACACAGCGTGGACATGAAGTCAGGGGGCACAGCGTGTACATAAAGTCAGGGGGCACAGCGTATACATAAAGTCAGGGGGTACAGCGTATACATAAAGTCAGGGGGCACAGCGTATACCTAAAGTCAGGGGACACAGCGTGGACATAAAGTCAGGGGGCACAGCGTGTACATAAAGTCAGGGGGCACAGCGTATACAAAAAGTCAAGGGGCACTGCGTATACATAAAGTCAGGGGGCACAGCGTATACATAAAGTCAGGGGGCACAGCGTATACATAAAGTCAGGGGGAACAGCGTATACCTAAAGTCAGGGGGCACAGCGTATACAATTATAATCAGGGGGCACAGCGTATACTTAAAGTCAGAGGGCACAGCGTATACATAAAGTCAGGGGGCACGGCGTATACCTAAAGTCAAGGGGCACGGCGTATACATAAAGTCAGAGGGCACGGCGTATACATAAAGTCAGGGGGCACAGCGTATACCTAAAGTCAGGGGACACAACGTATACCTAAAGTCAGGGGGCACAGCGTATACCTAAAGACAGGGGGCACAGCGTATACATAAAGTCAGGGGACACAGCGTATACCTAAAGTCAGGGGGCACGGCGTATACATAAAGTCAGGGGGCACAGCGTATACCTAAAGTCAGGGGGCACAGCGTATACCTAAAGTCATGGGGCACAGCGTATACCTAAAGTCAAGGGGCACGGCGTATACATAAAGTCAGGGGGCACGGCGTATACATAAAGTCAGGGGGCACAGCGTATACCTAAAGTCAGGGGACACAACGTATACCTAAAGTCAGGGGGCACAGCGTATACATAAAGTCAGGGGACACAGCGTATACCTAAAGTCAGGGGGCACGGCGTATACATAAAGTCAGGGGGCACAGCGTGTACATAAAGTCAGGGGGCACAGCGTATACCTAAAGTCAGGGGGCACAGCGTATACCTAAAGTCAGGGGGCACAGCGTGGACATAAAGTCAGGGGGCACAGCGTATACATAAAGTCAGGGGGCACAGCGTATACCTAAAGTCAGGGGACACAACGTATACATAAAGTCAGGGGGCACAGCGTATACATAAAGTCAGGGGGCACAGCGTATACATAAAGTCAGGGGACACAGCGTATACCTAAAGTCAGGGGGCACGGCGTATACATAAAGTCAGGGGGCACAGCGTGTACATAAAGTCAGGGGGCACAGCGTATACCTAACGTCAGGGGGCACAGCGTATACCTAAAGTCAGGGGGCACAGCGTATACATAAAGTCAGGGGGCACAGCGTATACCTAAAGTCAGGGGACACAGCGTGGACATAAAGTCAGGGGGCACAGCGTGTTCATAAAGTCAGGGGGCACAGCGTATACATAAAGTCAAGGGGTACTGCGTATACATAAAGTCAGGGGGCACAGCGTATACATAAAGTCAGGGGGCACAGTGTATACATAAAGTCAGGGGGAACAGCGTATACCTAAAGTCAGGGGGCACAGGGCATACAATTATAATCAGGGGGCACAGCGTATACTTAAAGTCAGAGGGCACAGCGTATACATAAAGTCAGGAGGCACAGCGTATACATAAAGTCAGGGGGCACAGCGTATACATAAAGTCAGGGGGAACAGCGTATACATAAAGTCAGGGGACACAGCGTATACCTAAAGTCAGGGGGCACAGCGTATACATAAAGTCAGGGGACATAACGTATACATAAAGTCAGGGGGCACAGCGTATACCTAAAGTCAGGGGGCACGGCGTATACATAAAGTCAGGGGCACAGCGTATACATAAAGTCAGGGGGCACAGCGTATACCTAACGTCAGGGGGCACAGCGTATACCTAAAGTCAGGGGGCACAGCGTATACATAAAGTCAGGGGGCACAGCGTATACCTAAAGTCAGGGGACACAGCGTGGACATAAAGTCAGGGGGCACAGCGTGTTCATAAAGTCAGGGGGCACAGCGTATACATAAAGTCAAGGGGTACTGCGTATACATAAAGTCAGGGGGCACAGCGTATACATAAAGTCAGGGGGCACAGCGTATACATAAAGTCAGGGGGAACAGCGTATACCTAAAGTCGGGGGGCACAGCGTATACAATTATAATCAGGGGGCACAGCGTATACTTAAAGTCAGAGGGCACAGCGTATACATAAAGTCAGGAGGCACAGCGTATACATAAAGTCAGGGGGCACAGCGTATACATAAAGTCAGGGGGCACAGCGTATACCTAAAGTCAGGGGACACAGCGTGGACATAAAGTCAGGGGGCACAGCGTGGACATAAAGTCAGGGGGCACAGCGTATACATAAAGTCAATGGGCACTGCGTATACATAAAGTCAGGGGGCACAGCGTATACATAAAGTCAGGGGGCACAGCGTATACATAAAGTCAGGGGGCACAGCGTATACATAAAGTCAGGGGACACAACGTATACCTAAAGTCAGGGGACACAGCGTGGACATAAAGTCAGGGGGCACAGCGTATACATAAAGTCAAGGGGCACTGCGTATACATAAAGTCAAGGGGCACTGCGTATACATAAAGTCAGGGGACACAGCGTATACATAAAGTCAGGGGGCACAGCGTGGACATAAAGTCAGGGGACACAGCGTATACATAAAGTCAGGGGGCACAGCGTATACCTAAAGTCAGGGGGCACAGCGTGTACATAAAGTCAGGGGGCACAGCGTATACCTAAAGTCAGGGGACACAGCGTATACATAAAGTCAGGGGACACAACGTATACCTAAAGTCAGGGGACACAGCGTATACATAAAGTCAGGGGGCACAGCGTATACATAAAGTCAGGGGGCACAGCGTATACATAAAGTCAGGGGGCACAACGTGTACATAAAGTCAGGGGGCACGGCGTATACCTAAAGTCAAGGGGCACGGCGTATACATAAAGTCAGGGGGCACGGCGTATACATAAAGTCAGGGGGCACAGCGTGTACATAAAGTCAGGGGGCACGGCGTATACATAAAGTCAGGAGGCACAGCGTATACATAAAGTCAGGGGACACAGCGTATACCTAAAGTCAAGGGGCACGGCGTATACATAAAGTCAGGGGGCACGGCGTATACATAAAGTCAGGGGGCACAGCGTATACCTAAAGTCAGGGGACACAACGTATACCTAAAGTCAGGGGGCACAGCGTATACCTAAAGACAGGGGGCACAGCGTATACATAAAGTCAGGGGACACAGCGTATACCTAAAGTCAGGGGGCACGGCGTATACATAAAGTCAGGGGGCACAGCGTGTACATAAAGTCAGGGGGCACAGCGTATGCCTAAAGTCAGGGGGCACAGCGTATACCTAAAGTCAGGGGGCACAGCGTATACCTAAAGTCAGGGGGCACAGCGTGGACATAAAGTCAGGGGGCACAGCGTATACATAAAGTCAGGGGGCACAGCGTATACCTAAAGTCAGGGGACACAACGTATACATAAAGTCAGGGGGCACAGCGTATACATAAAGTCAGGGGGCACAGCGTATACATAAAGTCAGGGGACACAGCGTATACCTAAAGTCAGGGGGGGCGGCGTATACATAAAGTCAGGGGGCACAGCGTGTACATAAAGTCAGGGGGCACAGCGTATACCTAACGTCAGGGGGCACAGCGTATACCTAAAGTCAGGGGGCACAGCGTATACCTAACGTCAGGGGGCACAGCATATACATAAAGTCAGGGGACATAACGTATACATAAAGTAAGGGGGCACAACGTATACCTAAAGTCAGGTGGCACAACGTATACCTAAAGTCAGGGGGCACAGCGTATACCTAAAGTCAGGGGGCACGGCGTATACATAAAGTCAGGGGGCACAGCATATACATAAAGTCAGGGGGCACAGCGTATACCTAACGTCAGGGGGCACAGCGTATACCTAAAGTCAGGGGGCACAGCGTATACATAAAGTCAGGGGGCACGGCGTATACATAAAGTCAGGGGGCACAGCGTATACATAAAATCAGGGGACACAGCGTATACATAAAGTCAGGGGGCACAGCGTATACATAAAGTCAGGGGGCACAGCGTATACCTAAAGTCAGAGGGCACAGCGTATACTTAAAGTCAGGGGGCACAGCGTGTACCTAAAGTCAGAGGGCACAGCGTATACCTAAAGTCAGGGGGCACAGCGTGTACCTAAAGTCAGAGGGCACAGCGTATACATACAGTCAGGGGGCACAGCGTATACATAAAGTCAGGGGGCACAGCGTATACATAAAGTCAGAGGGCACAGCGTATACTTAAAGTCAGGGGGCACAGCGTATACCTAAAGTCAGAGGGCACAGCGTATACTTAAAGTCAGGGGGCACAGCGTGTACCTAAAGTCAGAGGGCACAGCGTATACATAAAGTCAGGGGGCACAGCGTGTACCTAAAGTCAGGGGGCACAGCGTATACATAAAGTCAGGGGGCACAGCGTATACATAAAGTCAGAGGGCACAGCGTATACATAAAGTCAGGGGGCACAGCGTATACCTAAAGTCAGAGGGCACAGCGTATACTTAAAGTCAGGGGGCACAGCGTGTACCTAAAGTCAGAGGGCACAGCGTATACATAAAGTCAGGGGGCACAGCGTGTACCTAAAGTCAGGGGGCACAGCGTATACATAAAGTCAGGTGGCACAACGTATACCTAAAGTCAGGTGGCACAACGTATACCTAAAGTCAGGGGGCACGGCGTATACATAAAGTCAGGGGGCACAGCATATACATAAAGTCAGGGGGCACAGCGTATACCTAACGTCAGGGGGCACAGCGTATACCTAAAGTCAGGGGGCACAGCGTATACATAAAGTCAGGGGGCACGGCGTATACATAAAGTCAGGGGGCACAGCGTATACATAAAATCAGGGGACACAGCGTATACATAAAGTCAGGGGGCACAGCGTATACATAAAGTCAGGGGGCACAGCGTATACCTAAAGTCAGAGGGCACAGCGTATACTTAAAGTCAGGGGGCACAGCGTGTACCTAAAGTCAGAGGGCACAGCGTATACCTAAAGTCAGGGGGCACAGCGTGTACCTAAAGTCAGAGGGCACAGCGTATACATACAGTCAGGGGGCACAGCGTATACATAAAGTCAGGGGGCACAGCGTATACATAAAGTCAGAGGGCACAGCGTATACTTAAAGTCAGGGGGCACAGCGTATACCTAAAGTCAGAGGGCACAGCGTATACTTAAAGTCAGGGGGCACAGCGTGTACCTAAAGTCAGAGGGCACAGCGTATACATAAAGTCAGGGGGCACAGCGTGTACCTAAAGTCAGGGGGCACAGCGTATACATAAAGTCAGGGGGCACAGCGTATACATAAAGTCAGAGGGCACAGCGTATACATAAAGTCAGGGGGCACAGCGTATACCTAAAGTCAGAGGGCACAGCGTATACTTAAAGTCAGGGGGCACAGCGTGTACCTAAAGTCAGAGGGCACAGCGTATACATACAGTCAGGGGGCACAGCGTATACATAAAGTCAGAGGGCACAGCGTATACATACATTTGGGGGGCACACAACGTATACATACTGTATATTCAGGGGACACAACATACATATACTTATATTAACCCCTTCATGACCCGGCCTATTTTGACCTTAATGACCTGGCTATTTTTTTGCAATTCTGACCAGTGTCCCTTTATGAGGTAATAACTCTGGAACGCTTCAACGCATCCTAGCGATTCTGAGATGGTTTTTTCGTGACATATTGGGCTTCATGTTAGTGGTAAATTTAGGTAGATAATTTTTGCGTTTATTTGTGAAAAAAAATGGAAATTTGGCGAAAAATTTTGAAAATTTTGCAATTTTTAAATCTTTAATTTTTATTCTGTTAAACCAGAGAGTTATGTGACACAAAATAGTTGATAAATAACATTTCCCACATGTCTACTTTACATCAGCACAATTTTGGAAACAACATTTTTTTTTGTTAGGAAGTTATAAGGGTTAAAAGTTGACCAGCGATTTCTAGTTTTTACAACAAAATTTACAAAACCATTTTTTTTAGGGACCACCTCACATTTGAAGTCACTTTGAGGGGTCTATATGGCAGAAAATACCCAAAAGTGACACCATTCTAAAAACTGCACCCCTCAAGGTACTCAAAACTACATTAAAGAAGATTATTAACCCTTCAGGTGCTTCACAGGGACTAAAGAAACATGGAAGGAAAAAATGGACATTTTAATTTTTCCAACAAAAATTTTCTTTTAGCATCAATTTTTTCATTTTCACATGGGCAACAGGATAAAATGGATCCTAAAATTTGTCGGGCAATTTCTCCTGAGAATACTGATACCTCATATGTGGTCATAAACCACTGTTTGGGCCCTGAAGGGAAGGAGCGCCATTTGACTTTTTGAATGGAAAATCAGCTCCAATCGTTAGCGGACACCATGTAGTGTTTGGAGAGCCCCTGTGTGCCTAAACTTTGGAGCTTCCCTACAAATGACACCATTTTGGAAACTAGACCCCCTAAGGAACTTATCTAGATGCATAGTGAGCACTTTGAACCCCCAAGTGCTTCACAGAAGTTTATAACGCAGAGCAGTGAAAATAAAAATATTTTTTTTCCTCAAAAAATGATTTTTTAGCCCGCTACTTTTTATTTTCACAGGGGTACCAGGATAAATTGGACCCCAAACGTTGTTGTCCAGTTTGTCCTGAGTACGCTGGTACCCTATATGTGGGGGGGAACCATTGTTTGGGCACACGTCGAGGCTCGGAAGGGAAGTAGTGACGTTTTGAAATGCCGACTTGATGGAATGGTCTGCGGGCGTCATGTTACATTTGCAGAGCCCCTGATGTGCCTAAACAGTGGAAATCCCCCACAAGTGACTCCATTTTGGAAACTAGACCCCCCAAGGAACTAATCTAGATGTGTGGTGAGAACTTTGAACCCCCAAGTGCTTAACAGAAGTTTATAACGCAGAGCCATGAAAATAAAAAAACATTTTTTTTCCACAAAAATAATTATTTTAGGCCCCAATTTTTTATTTTCCCAAGGGTAACATGAGAAATGAGACCCCAAAAATTGTTGTGTAATTTTTCCTGAGTATGCTGATACCACATATGTGGGCGTAAACTACTGTTTGGGCACACGTCGGGGCTCGGAATGGAGGGACCACTGTTTGACTATTTGAACGCAAAATTGGCTGGAATAAATGGTGGCCCCATGTCGCGTTTGGAGACCCCCTGATGTGCCTAAACAGTGGAAACCCCTCAATTCTAACTCCAACCCTAATCTTAACCCTAATTCCAATTCTAACCCTAACCACAAGCCTAACCCTAATCCCAACCCCAACCCACCCCTAACCCTAATCTTAACCCTAATTCCAACCCTAACCCTAATTCTAACCCTAATGGAAAAATAACAAATATTTTCTTTAATTTATTACTTGTTCCTGCCTATGGGGGTGATAAATGGGGGGGGGGGTTTAATTTATCACAGTGATCAAAATAAATGAATGAATCTGCAGCTGGCAGATTCCAGCGGGCGCACTGCGCATGCGCCTGCCATTTTCCAAGATGGCGGCGCCCATTATGCGGGACAGCGGGACGGCCAGATGGACAGGAGGTACCGGGGGGATCGGAAGGCTGAGGGGAAAGGGGGAGGGGAGCTAATGATGACTGCGGCGACCACTCGCTGCCGTCAGTCGGTGGCAGCGGCCGATCGGTGCCGTCAGTCAGTGGGGGGTCTCATCGGTGTCTGCAGCCATGGCCGATGCTATTGCAGCATTGGCCATGGCTTGATAGTAATATTTCACCAAGTTTCATTGGTGAAATATTACAATCGCACTGCGCATGCGCCCGCCATTTTCCAAGATAGCGGCGCCCATGAGCCGGGACAGCAGGACACCGGGAGCCAGAGCAGGACTAGGAGGCACCGTGGAGGGTGAGGGGGGGGTGATCGGACTGCGGGGGGGAGCGGAGGGAAGGGGAGCAGATTGTGACGGCGGCAGCCGATCGCTGCCGTCAGACCGTGGCGGGGGCCGATCGCCCCCCCGCCAGCCATTGTGGGGGGGTCAGATTAGTGTCTCCAGCCATGTCTGATGCTACTGCAGCATCGGCCATGGCTGGATTGTAATATTTCATCAAATTTCATTGATGAAATATTACTATCGCTCTGATTGTCTGTTTCACTTTCAACAGCCAATCAGAGCGATCGTAGCCACGTGGGGTCGAAGCCATGCCCCCTGTGGTGAAGCATAACGGGTCCTGTGTGCGTGGGTCGGGTGACCTTTCATTGACCCCCGGTCACCCGACCTGCAGGAGGCTGATTTATACCATCCATGACGCCTACGTAGGCGTCATGGGTCGTTTAGGCACGGCTTTTCATGACGCCTACGTAGGCGCCTTAGGTTGGGAAGGGGTTAAGGTATTCAGGGTGCACAGAGTATACTTTTAAATTCAGGGGGCACAGTGTATACTTATATTCAGGGGCACAGCGTATATATATATACATTCGGGGGGCACAGCGTATACATACATTCAGGGGGCACAGTGTATACTTATATTCAGGGGCACAGCGTATATATATACATTCGGGGGGCACAGCGTATACATATACGTTACGGAGCCTCCAGTACACCACACAGCACTGTATTTGTGGCACAGAACATGTTTTCCCAGTGAGCAGTTTCGCTGTGTGGGTTATTTTTCTGCCGCTGACGCGTTTCGCAGCATTTCCAGATGTTAAGAGGAATAGACATCTCAGATCCAGGTTTCCCCGCGCCCGGGGCCATCATTCTGCAGAATAACTTCAGCGTGACAGGTAACTGTTCCGACATTGTGAGCTGCAGCTTTGCTTAGAAATTATTGAGACGATGAGAATTTAGTCCTCCAAGAAGAGGAAGATCAACGCTACGGAGGCTCAGCCTCAGATCCGGGGCTTCCAGGTGACTAGCCCCTGGGACCACCACCAATGTCCAAAAATGGCCACTTTGGGGAGGCTTTGGAAGCCCCGTCAATATCAGAACCATTGGTGAATAAGCACCGGGGTTGTAACATGGGTGCCTTTTTTTAAAAACAGCGCCACGTCAGTCCACAGGTTGTGTGTGGTACTGCAGCTCAGACCTATTTATGTGAATTGTGCTGGGATTAGTATACTGCAATCTACGACATGAAAGCTGAGCTTTTCTCCAGA
Organism: Dendrobates tinctorius; assembly: GCF_039654945.1. Classification (NCBI taxonomy): domain Eukaryota; kingdom Metazoa; phylum Chordata; class Amphibia; order Anura; family Dendrobatidae; genus Dendrobates; species Dendrobates tinctorius. The sequence goes on along the minus strand of NW_027361924.1, from coordinate 3,200,714 downwards.
GATTTCCGGCTCTGGCATCTATCGAGCGGGCACTATGCCAACCTATACATGACTCAGTGATATGTTGCTGTTTAACAGATGAGGCGCATATGGCGGTTATAACATTCTTCGCTCAGGATCCTCGACTGCTCATCTGTGGCCACTTTTTCTGAAATTTCCCATAATTCCAGTCTCTACAATCCTCTGATCGCCACGATTCATGATCAGGCCTACAGTCAGAGAATTATATTCATTTTATGCCAGTCAAGTAATAGGAAAAGTCGGGTGACGACGTCTATTTTCTTCTCCATACACACCCAAAACTGCATTTGGAAATTTTTTTTGTTAATGATAAAAGGATGGAGCTAAACTGTTATGTGTTTCCATGGGCAGAATTATGAGCGCAGCTCCGGATGTGCACGGAAAAAAAAAACCTAAATGAAATACTTTTTTTAAGCACATTTGTAAATGAGACCTTCACTCCCCCCTCCTAAAAGAAAAACGTGAATTCCCCTTTAAACGACTTCATCCCCGCAAGGCTCCATGAGTGTTCCTGTGACCGGGGCCGTGAACGCTGCCGCCCTCCTCTCAGGAAGGTTTTTCCCATAAACTGATATTTTTAGATCCTATAGAAAACTTGAAATTGCAATCATCTGGCTGACGGCAGCGTGACGGCTTCCAGACCCCGCCACAAACTCACCGGCGTGTAACTTACAGATTCACGTCAACATTTTTTTTATATAGATCCAAAAATGGTGACCGCTGTGAACTCCGCTCTGTCCAGGAAACTTGGAAGGTTTTCCTGCCTCCTTGCAGGCAGATATAAGTGATATATAGAGGATACAATATGCTCAGGTTCTTGAGACTTTGGTCTGTGGTCTGAATTTTGTCAGGGTTCTGGTCTGGGGTCTCAATTTTCTTACGGTTCTTGTCAGGGGTCTCAATTTTCTTACGGTTCTGGTCAGGGGTCTCAATTTTCTTACGGTTCTTGTCAGGGGTTTCGATTTTCTTACGGTTCTGGTCAGGGGTGTCGATTTTCTTACGGTTCTGGTCAGGGGTTTCGATTTTCTTACGGTTCTTGTCAGGGGTTTCGATTTTCTTAGGCTACTTTCACACATCAGGTTTTCGGCGTCAGGCGCGATCCGGCGTCGTGCCGGAATGCCGGATCCGGCAAATGTTTTGTAAAACCTGATGTGCCGGATCCGGTTTTCTGCCGGATCCGTCTTGTTCTTAACAGACAAAACCGGATCTGTCTCATCCGGTTCATCCGTTTTTCTATCCGTTTTTCGACGGATTACGCCGGATCCGGTTTTTAAAAGTGACCCTCAAGGCAGAGTACACTGGCAGGATGACAGAGTGTGAAAGATTTGTGCCCTAACCAAACTTGTGTACCTTCTGGACCAACAGTATATACCTTTGCCAACCAAAGTTGGCTATCTTGTCATGGTCTTACTATTTTTAGCTTTAGGCCACAGGTGTGTGCCTGGTTGTGTTTTATGCAAAGTATTTCACCTTTTAACAAAAGTTGTGTACATTGGTAGGAAATCACCAACAATAAACACAACTTTTTAGGTGAAATACTTTGCTTCAAACACAACCAGGAACACAACTGTGGCAAAAAGCTAAAATTTACCCACAGTTATATACCTGGTTTTGAATACCTTTTTACCTTTGAAATACCCTGTATTTAACCTTTTTTTTAAACATAGTTCGCCGCAGAAAGAAAAGACAGACAACCATTGTGAAACGATAATTTAACTTTTATTTAAAATTTTTTTTTTTTTGTAAAATGTTTTTAAAGTGCAAAAAACTTTTTTAATAAAGGTTTTAAACCCAATGGGCATTTTTATTAAAAAAAAAAAAAATTACAAATCTGTGTACTGTGGGGTGGAAATACTGCTGGAGGGGCTGCGGGACACTTCGACACTGGGTGTGTGGAGAGAGGACTGGGATCGTGGTGGGGAAGGAACAGTTAGAGGTGAAGGTGTGGAAAAAGCTACAGAATGGGTGGACATGTGGGAAGCAGAAGAGGTGGTGGGCGGTGGAGTGGAGGGTTGGGCAGGGACTGTAGGAGCAGATGATGTTGATGGAAAGTTGTATGGGGAAGGAGTTTGGTACGGGGAAGGAGTTTGGTACGGGGAAGGAGTTTGGTACGGGGCAGGTTGCTGGAAGTGGGGAGATGTCTGGTACTGGGGAGGTTGCTGGTATGTAATAGGAGGGGGAGGATGGAAAGTGGCTGGAGGGGGTGCAGATGTAATAGGAGGGGGAGGATGGAAAGTGGCTGGAGGGGGTGCAGGTGGAGGAACTACAGTGGTGGGAGGTGGAGGTTGGGAGGTAACCTGCTGTAGAGCACCGTGGCACGAATGCATTACATGCATCTGCTGGGCAGGAGATAGTGTTGCCATGTGCTCCACAACAGACCTGAAAAAGGTGTGGTTTGGCGAAGATCTTGCTTCTGAATGCATGGTTTGCAGAAGTGTCTTCACCTCCAGAATGCTGGAGTTGATCTGCTGAAAGCCTGCGGAGATTTGCTCTGACAAGACTTTTAGACAGTTCTGGAAAGATGCATTCAGATGCAAGAACTCTTGCGCATAACTCTTTTCCTGACCCCTCTGCCGCTGCCGCCCAGTACCCGCAGGTGTACTAGAGGCGGCAGGGGCAGAAGGGTGGGGTAAAGGGAAAGCGATCTCCTCACCAGCAGCTTCATGTAATGTAGGCGGCCACGATGCTCCTGTGCTGGTGGATGGGACAGATGGGTCGAATGTGTGGGAAGGCTGGGAAGGTGCAGATGTACCGGGGCGGTCGAAGTGTCCCTCGGTGCCGGTCTCCTCAGGGATCGCCTCAGAAGGGTCCAATCGTGCAGGCTCCCGAGTGCTGCTCACCGTGCTGTGGAATAAAGAGAAAAAAAAACAATTAAAATACTGACATGGTATGGCCCTGGCTGAAAAAAAAAAGTTACATCTAACATTTTTTTCACATGTGGTGTGTAATATTTACCTTCTAGTGACCATTGTTTCCCGGAGGAATGACAGGGCTTCTGCGTACTTGTACTTGCTCCTGCGTCCTCCAGATCCACTCGGGGCCCGCATCTCTTTATTGAACTCCTTCTTGAAACGATCCCTCACAGACCGCCACCGATTCACAATTCTGTTCCCTGAAACGAGAAAGGACAAAGTGGTTAGTATACAACATCAGTGTTTCCCAAACTCCAGTCCTCATGGTCCCCAGGGGTCATGTTTTCAGGATTTCCATAGTAAATAGAAATCCTGAACACATGATCCGTGGGGACCACGAGGACTGGAGTTCGGGAAACACTGGTTTACATCAAGCAACCGGTACTGTATATACTTACGCTCTTTAATCTGGGCCCGAACATCGAGGTCCTCCCAGCGGCCCACAAGGAGCGAACAGATTTCCTCCCAGAGTCGTCGGGTAAAGATCAGGTCAGCGTGGCGGCGGTCAGCCATATTCCAGAGCGGCTCCCTTTCTCTGACGAGATCGATGAGGTGGTCCACATCGAGTCCTCCATCCTCACCGTCAGAGTCGGGAGCACGCTGTGAAGGCTGTTAAAGAAAAAGACAAAAATAACATAATTAGCCTCCACAAAAGAAATGAAATAAAAAGTGCAAAAAAACAAAGCAAAAATATTTATACTTACACGCTGGTGACCGCCGCGTTGCTGTCGCCGACGACCCTGGGAGGCACTGCGAGGACCTCTTGGCCGAGCACCAGATTGGGAAGACTAGAGAAGAAAACAAAAAATGTTATGAGTTTGGATGTAGGCATTTGTTTGCTGTGTGTGGTCTGCAGAACATTGTTTTCTATGTGTTGTGTGTAGTGTGATGTTGTGTTTCTGCGTTTGATGCAAAAAACTTACGAATTGTGAGCCCACTCCAGGTGTCTGTCCACCCCTTCCTTCTTCTTCTGGGAGCTCCTCTTCATCTTGTGATTCCTGTTTTGAAATAAAAGGCAATGAATAGACATATATTACAGAGATGATGGATTTTGGAAATAAAAACTTACCGTCAAACGCTGACGATGCGAGGGAGGGCTCCCAGAAGAAGATGTGCTGTCCTGTTGATGGCCAGACTCCATGGCTGTGGGTATTGCTGCTGCCAGTGATGCCATTTCTGCTGCTGCTGCTGCATCTCTTTGGCGGCTGTTGAATAAAGAGAAACAAAGGGCCAATGAATATCTTGATATTCCATGGCCCTAGTTTGGAGGAATGGGGGATTTGATAATTACCGTCTCTCATCTGCTGCTGGACTCCCCTCCTCAGCATGTTCCATTTGCTGCTCCATTTGGGGTGGTGCTGATGGTGCTGCTGCTGCAGATGTCTGCTGCCTTCTCCTGCTCCTGGTTCTTGGCTTGGGTGGCATGTTGGGTGTGGCTGAGGGTCCCATTGTCTTGCTTTTATATATGTCTTGTGGGCAGAGCTACTGAGCATGCTCAGACCAAAAAACCAGATCCGGCGCATTGCGGCGCTCATAGGCTTTCATTGTGTGAAAAAGCCGGACGCGCTGGATCCGGCGTGTCCGGCTTTTTCGCCGGAGACAAAAAACGTTACAGTAGCCGTTTTTTCCAGACGCTGGATCGCGACACATTGCCGGATCCGGCGAAAACCGGATGAAACGCATGGCCATCCGGCGCGATCCGGCGCAAATGCAAGTCAATGGGGGGGAAACCGGATCCGGCATTGCATTTCGCCGGATCCGGTTTCTGTCAAAAGCGCCGGATCGCGCCTGACGGCGAAAACCTGATGTGTGAAAGAGGCCTTACGGTTCTTGTCAGGGGTCTCAATTTTCTTACGGTTCTTGTCAGGGGTTTCGATTTTCTTACGGTTCTGGTCAGGGGTCTCGATTTTCTTATGGTTCTTGTCAGGGGTCTCGATTATCTTACGGTTTTGGTCAGGGGTCTCGATTTTCTGATGGTTCTTGTCAGGGGTCTCGATCTTTCTTACGGTTCTTGTCAGGGGTCTCGATTTTCTTACGGTTTTGGTCAGGGGTCTTGATTTTCTGATGGTTCTTGTCAGGGGTCTTGATCTTTCTTACGGTTCTTGTCAGGGGTCTCGATTTTCTGATGGTTTTGGTCAGGGGTCTTGATTTTCTTACAGTTCTGGTCAGGGATCTAGATTTTCTTATGGTTCTTGTCAGGGGTCTTGATTTTCTGATAGTTCTTGTCAGGGGTCTCAATTTTCTTACGGCTCTGGTCAGGGGTCTCGATTTTCTTACGGTTCTTGTTAGGGGTTTCGATTTTCTTACGGTTCTGGTCAGGGGTCTCGATTTTCTTACGGTTCTTGTCAGGGGTTTCGATTTTCTTACGGTTCTGGTCAGGGGTCTCGATTTTCTTACGGTTCTGGTCAGGGGTCTCGATTTTGTTACGGTTCTTGTCAGGGGTTTCAATTTTCTTACAGTTCTTGTCAGGGGTTGGTTTCGATTTTCTTACGGTTCTTGTCAGGGGTTTCGATTTTCTTAAGGTTCTGGTCAGGGGTATCGATTTTTTACGGTACTGGTCTGGCGTCTGAAGTTTCTTGGGATATTGGACTGGGGTCTGAATTTTCTTTGGGTTTCGGTCTGGGGTGTGTATTTTTTAGGGGACTAGTCAGGAACTTGAATTTATTTAGGGGCATGGATTGGGCCTGAATTTATCTTGGGTATCTGAATTTGCTAAGGGGTCTGGTCTGGGGGCCTGAATTTGTATAACAATCTGTTTTGGGATCTGAATTTAGCTAGGGATTTGGTCTGGAGGGTATTAATTTAAGACCCTGATTTGGAATCTTATATCACTTATGGGCATGGTCTGGGGGAGTAGTGGTTTTAGGGGTCTGAATTTATTTATGGGCCTGAATTCCTGAATTTATGTAAGGGTCTGCACTGGCATTTCATATTTTATGGGGTCTGGTCTGGGGGTCTAAATTTGTCTAAGAATCTGGTCTGGGTATCACTTAGTGGGTAAGGACTGGTGGCATATCTAAATTTATTTAGGAACCCGGAAACTGATTTTTTTAGGGGGTCTGGTCTGAGGTCTCAATTTATATTTAGGGCACAGTCTTGGGTCTGAATTAATTTAGGGTTTGGTCATTATTGACGTCTAAAGACCCCAGAGACGGGACAACTAATCCCCGCAGGGAGCGAGAGGCAGAAGTGAGGACGTGTGAATGGGACGCGCGGTTTTCCCACTAATTGTCGTTGTTTATAAATTAATAATTGTTTCGAATTCTCATAAACGAGGAGATGGAATTTAGAGGAAAAGTAAAGGCGCCCCCTCCACATTAACCCTATCTCCCTGTCTCTCTTGAATTCTGGGAACGCTGTCACGTAATTTTCTGAAATCCTTCATTGTAACTTTTGGTTCTTGCCTTCTTCCCAGATGTTGGCATTTGGAGAATGGCGTCTCCGTGCGGATGAATAAAGCCGCGGCTTAGGAGCGGAATTAGACGCGACGTAATCTCACGGGCCGGCACTTGGAGGGTCTACAGCTGGCCATACGGAGGAGATCAGCGCCGCCGCACAAGTGTGAGCCGCTAATCGCCGGCGTTCGCAGGTCGCTACAAGTATCACTCCTCCTGATACCTCCGAGGCGCGAGGCACCAGATACCTCACTGACATCTATTAAGATAGATTTATTAGACAGTAATAAAGTCGGCTAAGCCCGCTGGCAGAGAGGTTGTGAGCGCCAGGTTTATGCCCGAGGCGTGCCCTTGACTATGTCAGGATTATTTACACAGCGCAGTTTATTGGCAGGGTCGGCCTGGCACCAGAACATCTACACAGCGCTAAAAAGCCGTCATCCCCGAATTCTACATCATAACAAAGGGCTAGCAGAGTTATGGCCACCAGCATGACCGCATGAGCCCCAGATCTGTGTAACTGACGTCTATGGAGAGTGCGGTGGGCATGCTCTGTGACCTGTGCAGAGGTCATTGTGCAGAGATGGGGTGGAGGTGAGCTGTGACCATTACCTACTGTAAATAGTGTGATTTGGAATTATCTATATAGAGCTATTACAAGTCATTGTAATGGGAGAGTGTCGTGGGCATGCTTCGTGACCTGTGCAGAGGTCATTCCGCATTGATGGGGTGGAGGTGAGCTGTGACCATCACCTACTTTGAATAGTGTGATTTGGAATTATCTATATAGAACTATTACAAGTCATTGTAATGGGAGAGTGTCGTGGGCATGCTTCGTGACCTGTGCAGAGGTCATTCTGCATTGATGGGGTGGAGGTGAGCTGTGACCATCACCTACTTTAAATAGTGTGATTTGGAATTATCTATATAGAGCTATTACAAGTCATTGTAATGGGAGAATGTCGTGGCCATGCTTCGTGACCTGTGCAGAGGTCATTGTGCAGGGATGGGGGCAGGTGAGCTGTGACCATTACCTACTGCTCTGTGACCTTTGAAAAGCTTACCGTTCTGAGGGAGAGATAATGTGAGCTTTTACCAGCACAAATTTCTATCCTGTCTAATCTATGTAAAGCTTGTAACTGTCGCGTTAATGAAGGAGTGTTGCTGGCATGCTCTGTGACCTGTGCAGAGGTCATTGTGCAGGGAGGGGAGGAGGAGAGCCGTGACATCACCTACATTGTAAATGGTGTAATCTTGTTCTATCTACAGTATATAATGGTGTTACCTGTCATTGCAATGGGAGAGTGCTATGGACATGCTCTGTGATCTGTGCAGAAGTCATTGTGCGGGGAGGGGAGGAGGTGAGCTGTGACATCACCTGTTATAAGTGGTGTGATTCTGTATTATCTATTTAAAGACAACCTCTGTCACTGCAATAGGAGTGTGCTGTGGACATGCTCTGTGACCTGTGAAGAGGTCATTGTGCAGGGAGGGGAGCTGTGACATCACCGGTGAAAGCCTTGGTGTGAACCCACTGAGGCATCAGCTGTTTTGAGACAGTCTTTGTATGGTGGGACATAGGTTCTAAGAGATCAAGAGCATCAGCCCAATGGTCCATCATACCAGTCGTAGCATATTGCACATTGGCATATAACTGACGTGTTTCGAGACCCCCTACCCCCTATATTTGATGACATGACATAGTGAAGAGCTCCCTGAGCAGGTTCTCAGTTGCCTCCACTCTACTTCCCATCCACTCGCATCGTCCCATTGTCACTCTCTCCCTCGCTCTATCTCATGCAAAATTACCACAACGTCCCTGGGAGCATCTGTGTCTCAGTCACTGCCACGGGCACCAAATTATTTGATTTCCCAATGAAATATTGTTGCAAATGTCACAGCCGGAATACAAAAGGCAGTGTTCTTATTACAAATGAAAATATCCGCATTAAGGGGACGTTATTGGATTTGTCACTCGGCTCGTGACGGAGATGAAAAATCTTCTCGGACCATGAGGATTAAGAGATTTTAGTAATCAGTGAAATACAAAAACAAAATTCAAGTCAATTGCTAAAATATTCATACCCCAAAGATTTTGGTCAAGTGCATAAGTATTCAACCCCCTCTCCGAATAAAATCTAGAATTTTTTTTTAATGATCATCCTTGAGTCCCATAAAATACATGACTATAAAGTCAGAAATACTCCGGGTGAGGAGGGAAATTACCCCTCAGAGAAGCCATAGAGTCTGACCATGGGCTACGGTTTGGGCACTGGATAGCTGCACTGTCTAAGTATTTTTGAACAAAATCTTTTTAGAAAATTTTAAGAAAACAATTAATACACTTTTATATTTTTCAAGTGTACATACAACAAACTAAGATTTTATGGTTCCTATGGGGACCTTGGAGCTATGGTGCCGGCCCTTAGGATCGTTAGCAAATGAGAGGTGGAGAATTAGTCGTCTAAGGGTCATGTAAAGGGACTGTAGTGTGAAACAAAGGCAAAGCCTCCTATCATGGTTGACAAGTTTGGCACCGTTATGGGTGCCACCTCCATGCCTCCTATACACTAATCGTAACCTAGCTAAAAAGTTCATAAAACGCCCTTGTTACTTTAAATTAAAATAAAAAATAACAGGGGATTGAGAATATGACAAAAAGGTTCCTGGAGGGTGAAAAAAAGGCTACACCCCCTCGTTCAGGTTGGTGAAGTCATGGCTCTCTCTAAAGAGTGCCACCTCTATGTAAACATCCACTCACCCCTATATACTAATTGAAACCTAGCTAAATAAAAGTTTCAAAAAGTTCCATAAATAGTCTTTGTTCCTTCAAATCAAAATAAAAAATATAAAGGGGTTAAGAATTTGACCAATGGGATCTGGAGGTTGAAATAAAGACTAGACCCTCCCGTCCAGGTTGATAAGTCATGGCACCGTAATGGGGGCCACCTCTTTCCTATATACACTTCCACCCGTACTACACACTGATCATAACCTAGCTAAAAGGTTTCAAAAACTAGCATAAATTGTGCTTGTCCCTTTAAATGAAAATAACAAGGGGTTGAGAATTAGACCTAGGGTCATATAAAGGGTCTGGAAGGTGAAGGAATTGCTGGGTCCTACTGTACTGTTTGGAAAGTGTTTATACTGTAATGAGGACCCTCTCTACTCTATGTACACCTCTACCCCTCCTACACGCTAACTTGTAACTTAGTTTCAAAAAGTTGCAGAACTTTTTTTTGTCCCTTTAGATCAAAATAAAAATGAAGATGAGGGGAAAATTAGAACCAGGGTTATGTAAAAAGTCTGTAGGGATCAAATAAAGGCTGTGTCCTACTGTATTGGGTAGCAAGTATTAGCACCGTAATGGGGGCCCCCTCTACTCTATGTACATCTCTGCCTCTCCTACACTAAACATAACCTAGCTAAAAAGGTTAATAAAGTTGCATAAATCGTCCTCGTTCCTTTAAATGAAAATAAAAATAGTCCTATGCATGAACTCCACAATAGATATTGATACATTGTAACAAGCTGCAGAGCAGGAAAGTATTAGCGCCTGGTGTGTAATAGAGTAATGGCCTCTTCCTGCAGCCTGATAGTACAAAATATATCAAAAAGAAGCGGTTACACGGCTCTGCGCACTGTCCCGTCGAGGCAGAAGTGACATGAAATGTGCGCTAATGATAAAATATTCAGCCCTTTTACACCCATCATGCTTTTTTTTAGCCTCTTTTCCCAGGAATGAGTCCCTTGTCGGGCCATGAGGATTATCGATGGCATTTGGAAAAGCAGGGCAAATTGTACCCAGAAATGCATAAATAGCAATTCCCTAATATAGTTCTTTATCCACATCACCCCTTATAGATAAGGAACTATGAACTTGCCAGTCTATGGGGGATTCTACAGTCCCATATCGGTCTATATGGACCCTGCAGATGGCCTGCAGACACATGCAATTCCCCGCAGCATTGCCTATAAAAAAAACATTAATTGTAATCTAATATTATTATAATAGGATGTGATTAATTACGCAATTCCTTAAAGTACATGTCAGAAACTTTTAGTTAAAGGTCCCGAGATTCCTTAGATTGAAGAACGTAGTAAATATGAACTTCTGAAGGGTGTCAACGATGCATTTGAAGGTTTAAAAAAGTGTAAATTCCCTTTAAGAAGGTTTTAAAGGGAGAGCTTAATTTTTAACATTACCGATCTAGTACCTCTGCTTTTCTAAAATGGGTCCCCTTTCAATTGAACAGTTCATTTTTTAGGCTAATGTTTCATTCTTGACTAATATATAAATAAAAAATAAAATAAATATAATATACATATAAAATAAATATTATCTATATATAAATATTTATTTTTTATGCATCCTTTTTATATTTTTATAGTACACCTGTTCCCCCATGTTTATAGCTTATATACCAATAACTCACATATTCCTTTTCGGTAAAAAAAATAAATAAATGTATTTTTACTCTGCGGGTTTCACCATGATTATTGCCTCTTAACCAGTTAGTTATTCTTTTAATAATCTTCTTCTTAACTATTTTATTATTTTTATTTTTTTTTATTTTATACTGATGAGTCCCACTATGCTTTTCACTGATGAATTAATTTTATTCACATATTAAGCAAAACATTAATTTTATATACTGGTATATTTTTTTTTACTATTATGGATGTATTATTCTTTGATAATGCTTTTATACTATTTGGATTTACACTTTTTTATGCTTTTATATGAGAAAACATAACTTTTAATGACATATTTGTACCTGTTGTTTTAGGTGACTGTTCAGAAAAAGTGTCTGTGTGTCAACATGAGGAATAAATAACACTATCCTGGACATTATATGTATTGCATCCTGCATTTGTCACCAGTTTTCTGCTCCTCTTCCCTATCTCTAGTTGTCTCTGTGCCGCTATGATGTCTCCATATACTGCACACACAGACATGAGGGAGTCCTGCTCTCATGACTGTATGTAGCACAGGCTCAGAAGTAGCAGCAACACAGAGAACATTATAGAGCAGTATTGAGCAGCGTAGTCATGAATCCATTTCTGGTATTATATCAAACACTCATTGGAAAGAAAGACTCACAGTCTTCTCTCTCTCACTCTGCCTCTTCCTAGTCCTCTCTCTCTTCCATTCTCTATAGAGAGTTCAATAGACAGTTGTTAGTTAATCAGTTAGTACTGAGCAGTTTTGAGAAGTATAGCTGTGAATCCAGCTCTGATTGGAAAGACTCAAATTCTTCTCTCTCTCTCTCACTCTGCTTCTTCCTAGTCCTCTCTCTCTCTCTTCCATTCTCTATAGAGAGTTCAAAAGACAGTTGTTAGCTGATCAGTTAGTACTGAGCAGTTTTGAGAAGTATAGCTGTGAATCCAGCTCTGAAGTGATATAGGACACACATTTGAAAGACAGTTTCGCATGTTATCTCACTCTGCTTTTCCCTCATCCTCTCTATTCCATTCTCCATAGACTTTAAAAGATAGTTGTTATTTGATACATTAGTATACAACAGTAATGAGCAATATAGCTGTGAATCTAGCTCTGAAGTGATATAAAACACTCATTGCAAAGACAGACTCACATGTTCTCTCTCATTCTGCTGCTCCCTCCTCATCTCTCTTTCATTCTCCATAGACTTCAATAGACAGTTGTTATTTGATCCATTAGTATACAGCAGTACTGAGCAGTGTATTAGTTGTCTTTATTATATATATATATATATATATATATATGTTCTTTACTATCATAGCTATTGTATTTCTATCACTTTTATATATTATGGTGGCATCATACTGTATAAAAGGAACAGAAATAAAATAACTGTAATAACTTTCTATTAAAGTCTATAAAGAATGGAAGTGAAAGGATGAACACAGTGAGAGAGAGACCCTGGAGGTCTGTCTTTCCAATTAGTGTTTTATATCACTCCAGAACTGTATTCACAGCTATACTGCTCACTACTGCTGTATACTAAGAAATCAAATATCAATTGTCTATTAAAGTCTATGGAGAATGGAAGAGAGAAGAAGAAAGAGGAACAGAATAAGAGAGAGTCCTGTGAGCCTGTCTCTCCAATGAGTGTTTTATATCACCCCAGAGCTGTATTCGCAGCTATACTGCTCGGCACTGCTGTATACTAAGGAATCAGATATCAAATGTCTATTAAAGTCAATAGAGAATGGAAGAGAAGGAGCAGAATAAGAGAGAGATCTGTGAGTCTGCTTTTCCAATGAGTGGTTTATATTACCCCAGAGCCGGATTCACAGCTATACTGCTCAGTATTTTTATATAATAACAGATCAGAAGAACTGTCTATTGACATCTATGGAGAATGGGAGAGAAGAGGAGGGAAGAGCAGAGTGAGAAACCTGTGAGCTTGTCCTTCCACTAAGTGTTTTATACAACCTTATTGTTTGTGTCATTAAATTAATTTTTTAATGACATCTTATTCTTAAGAAAAGTATTCCGATCCCCCCTGTTTTGTTATTATTGTTTTCTTTGTTGTTTTTTTATTTACATATTTTTTAATAATTCTATATGTTTTTTTTTGCTATGCTTCCACATTGTATGGTCCCGCCATCCCTTTCGCCTATGCATTAATTTCTTAATGACATCTTCTTCTTAAATCATATATTCCCATTTAAGACGCGCTCCCCGCTGTGTTTTTATTATTTTTAACATGATTAAAATCCACCAGTGGAAAAAAAAAAATCAATGATGAAGCGATGTCATTACGCTGTATGTTTTTCAAATGAAAATTAATGACTGGGAAAATAGGTTTTTACCCCTCAGACGCTGAACATATAAAACTCCACTGCGGGAGAATGACCTACAGGCAGTATTTATATTTTGGGGACACCGAAACGCGTTTCTTTCAGTTTCTGTTCTCATCACGCAGCTCGGGTAATTTAGGATTTTTAACATTTTTCTTTTTAATGAGGGAAGCATTAATGGACATGAATTCGAAAAATTTTCCATATCTGGAAAAAGGCGGTGGATTAGGACCGTAGCATAATCCACTGATTGCTAATTCTGGCCTAAAATGCTCACGGGGGCTACTTTATATCATTTAGGAGCATGGGGCTCCTGTGTAATCTTCTCTGTGGTGTCCATATTATCTCAAATTCTGTCCTAGAGTCCTTGTCATATTTCCTATTACTGTCTCTTTAAGAGAGCCACTCCCATTATCTGTTCACGTCATTGTAGGTTGCGAGACTTTAGGTTGCTGTTATGAACGGGTCGCCGAGGAGGAAATAAAAAACCACACAAGCTAAGTCTCAGAAAACCAAAGAGGTTGATAACTATGCAGACTGCAGACCCCATATCCTAACACGCAACTAGCAGCAGTCGTGGAGCGTTCCTGCGGTGGTCCTAGACGCCTCGTCACAACCGGAGAGCTAAATAAGCCTAAAGCAGGAAAAGAGGAAAACTAACTGCCTCAGAGCAGACCCCAAAGAAAAGACAGCCCCCCACATGTATTGACGGTGAAACAAGATGAAAACACAAACAAAGGCAGGAAAATAGGCTGAGCAAACGATGGGGCCCGACTAACTAGAAAGGACAGGAAAGGAAAGACACTGTCTGCATTCTGCCAAAAAACCCTACCAAAATGTCCAACACAACTGATAGCAAAATTAACCCTGAAGTCACTAGACTTCTCCCACTATATCAGCACTCTGAAATATTCTGAGACAGAGCAAAAAGAGGCCAATCTAATAAGGGACAAAAAAAAGGCAATTTCGCAAATACAGATAAATAAGAGTGGAAATTCAGCACAGCCCAGCCGAGTCCAAGAGCTGAGAAGCAGACTGAATCACCAGCACCAGGATAGGGCGTCAGCTGTCTTATATCCGGTCTGATACTCCAGAGATCCAATCGTTATCTTCCTCACCAGGTGGCAGATCACTACCAATTAAACCAACCTCACTACCTCCTGTCACCACCAGAGGGAGAACGGAAGGAGAACTCTCAACTGGTGGAGTAGAAAATGAGCTCATAACAGGTTGCACAGGACACTTCCTGTAAGGATCACCACTACTGAAGTAGTCACAGGAAGTTCATTCTGCTGAACAGTAGACTGCCTCTAAGTGCTGCTCAGACTTGTTTCAGGTCACAAATACAGCATTCTGGGGTGTTAATACACCTTTCAAGCACCTCTTATATTTTGTAAGATTGTCCCTCGGAATGGACTTAAAAGAAGTGGGGTTGATTTCAATGGATGTCTTTTGGGAAAACTTTAAGCGTTGTTGGGTGGGCATGGAACCTACAGATGTTGGGATGTTTGGAAGCCCAAAACTAAACCCTGGCCTCAGAATTTCCAAACATCCAGGGCCACATATAAAACTCCACTCCTCGTGGTCAGACATCTGCCTAGTGTGTATGGAGGTCTCCCGACTATCCCCCAATAAGTGCTGTTGGGGGAAATAAGGTTCCGGAATGTCCGATTTTAGATTGTCAATCCTTTTGTTTTGGGCGATATAAAGCGGGACCGAAGGACAGAGGAGTCTGGAAGCGTCACTCTCAAAGAGAACACGGGAGGATTTGGCAGAGACGAGCACTCTGGTGTATAGAGGAGCCAGGACAGATAGCTGTCGGCAGAACTTTTATATGGGGGAGCTTTAGTGTTAAAGGATCGTTACCAGAGTCCATGTGATATTTCCTAGTACTGTCACTTTAAGAAAGCCACGCCTTTAATGAGGTAAGTGACATAGCTTATCAGAAGAACTACACTGCATTTCCAATTGGAGGGATTTGCTAATATTAATATCATTATTATACTTACTATACATTAGTATAGGATCCTGATGATGTGAAACCCCTTTAAAGTCAGTCCCCAGAACTCCGAAAAGTGTAGGGCCACCACCAACATGGACACATTTGAGCGAGGTTAGTATAAGTCTCACCTTTTTTTTTGAGACTTATTTTGTTGTAAGGGGAAACTTTTGTACAATACCGTCCTTTTATAGCATGGCCACACATATCATTAAGGCTGCAGCTTATGGGCCCCTGGAAAGAAGAGCCCCAGCCCTTATTGTTCCCATCTTCTGTGCTGCAAGTAACCTGTGCAGGACTCTCCTCTAAGACATTGGTAGCAAAAAAGTGAAGAGGGGTTCAACAAATATGAGACCCCCCCCCCGCTAGGTAAAATGGCATAGGTTTATGATCTTTGTCCTTGCGCCCCCTGTCTTCTAAGGAAGGTATTGCAATTATTAAGTGTAGGGCTTCTTCCATCCTACAGCTGAGAATGATTTATTACACGACGTTCACTTATTTTATTATAGAAGCCCCTTATGAAAGCAGGAAACATATCAGGCATCCTAATTACACTTCATAATTAGCTGTAATTACACATAAACAGGCAGAACGATTTCCATACAATTACCCGCAAGAGAGCGCGACTGCTACGGTAAGATGATTATAGTATTATAGTGTTATAGAAATGTCTCCGCGGTCATATTGGAGGGAAAATGCCTAAATAGCCATTCCATAAAATATTGTTGTGACACAATGATGGGTGTGGGGTGCAGCTATAGGGGGCACTGTCATAAAAAAAATCCAGAGAAACAGGCAGTCCTAAAACTTCTAGGTACAGTATGTTGTAAAACTCCCTGAATATAGGCTGTCCTAAACCTCCCTAGATATATGCTGTCATAAAAATCCCCAGAGGCAGGCTGTACTAAAGCTCCATCTATACAGACTGTCCTAAACCTTCATAGATACAGGCTGTCCTAAAGCTTAATAGATACAGGCTGTCCTAAAACTCCCTAGATGTAGGCTGTCCTAAAACTCCCTAGATACAAGCTGTCCTAAAACTCCCTAGATACAAGCTGTCCTAAAGCTTCATAGATACAGGCTGTCCTAAAACTCTCTGGATACAGGCTGCCCTAAAACTCCCTAGATACAAGCTGTCCTAAAACTCCCTAGATACAAGCTGTCCTAAAACTCCCTAGATGTAGGCTGTCCTAAAACTCCCTAGATGCATGATGTCCTAAAACTCCCTAGATACAGGCTGTTCTAAAACTCCCTAGATGTAGGCTGTCCTAAAACTCCCTAGATACAAGCTGTCCTAAAGCTTCACAGATGTAGGCTGTCCTAAAACTCTCTGGATAGAAGCTGTCCTAAAACTCCCTAGATACAGGCTGTCCTAAAACTCCCTAGATACAGGCTGCCCTAAAACTCCCTAGATACAGGCTGTCCTAAAACTCCCTAGATACAGGCTGTCCTAAAACTCCCTAGATACAGGCTGTTCTAAAACTCCCTAGATGAAGGCTGTCCTAAAACTCCCTAGATACAAGCTGTCCTAAAACTCCCTAGATACAGGCTGTTCTAAAGCAGGTTGTCCTAAAACTCCCTAGATACAGGCTGTTCTAAAACTCCCTAGATGTAGACTGTCCTAAAACTCCCTAGATACAAGCTGTCCTAAAACTCCCTAGGTACAAGCTGTCCTAAAGCTTCATAGATGCAGGCTGTCCTAAAACTCTCTGGATACAGGCTGTCCTAAAACTCCCTAGATACAGGCTGTCCTAAAATTCCCTAGATACAGGCTGTTCTAAAACTCCCTAGATACAAGCTGTCCTAAAATTCCCTAGATACAGGCTGTTCTAAAACTCCCTAGATGTAGGCCGTCCTAAAACTCCCTAGGTACAAGCTGTCCTAAAACTCCTTAGATGTAGGCCGTCCTAAAACTCTCTAAAGGCTGTCCTAATACTCCCTAGATGCAGAATGTCCTAAAACTCCCTAGATACAAGGTGTCCTAAAGCTTCATAGATGTAGGCTGTCCTAAAACTCGCTAGATACAGGCTGTCCTAAAACTACCGAGATAAAGGCTGTCCTAAAACTGCCTAGCTACAGACTGTCCTAAAGCTTCATAGATACAAGCAGTTCTAAAAGTCTGGAGATACAGGGTGTCCTAAAACTCACTAGATACAGGCTGTCCTAAAACTCTCTAGACATAGGATGTCCTGAAATGTCCTAGATAGAGGCTGTCCTAAAACTTCCTAGATACCTTCTGTCCTAAAACTTCCTAGACATAAGATGTCCTGAAATGTCCTACATAATGGCGACAGCCTAACATTCTCTAGATATAGTCTGTCCGAAAACTTTCTAGACACGGGATGTCTCTAAATGTCCTAGATAGAGGTTGATCTAAAGGTACCAAGATAAAGTCTGTGTCAAATCTACCTAGATACAGAGTTTCCCAAGAGTACCTATAGATGCAGGCTATCCTAAACTCCCGAGACACAGGAAAGTCTAAAACATCTTATATTTAAGCTGGACTGTATCTAGATAGTTTTAGGACAGCCTGAATCGGTTGAAACAACCTAGTTACAGACTAGCAAATATCTACTCGGACACAGATTGTCCTAGAACATCTATAACCAGGCTATCCTAAGCCTACTGAGATACAGGCTAGCCTAAAACTTCTTAAATACTGGCTGTCCTAAAACTACCTAACTACAGGTTGTCCTAAATCCTCATGGGGCAAAGGGAAATCGTGGGGTCTTTACAACTGCAGCTCATACCTTACTTAGGGCATATTTGCCAACTCTCCCAACCAGTTCAGGAGTCTCCTAAAAAAAAGGAAGACCTCTCAGACTAGAGTTCAAAAACCTTCCAGAAGAACGGCAACTCCTTCCAAAATCTCTGGGAAAGGAGCTCTTCTTGAAGATTTCTACTATGGAGGTGGTACGGATGGAAGAGACCTGGAGGGGGTGTGATCTGAAAGGGGTTAGGGTTATGGACATTGTAGCTGGATGTGGTGGGTGGAGCATGCTGGAGTTGCTATAAGTTGTCCCACGCATCTACAGTATAGATCTGTAAAACCTGAAGACACTAACGAGGATACAACGCTCATCGTTCCCGTGCCCTGTAAGGGAAAATATACTTTATTTATCAACCTGATGTTTCTACAAAGAGAAGCGGATCTGATAATAGATCGTGGTGGGAAGCTCCCCTGCTTTGGGAAAAAGTTACCCAGGGGACAAGAAGTTCATGCGTCCACATGTTTCACTTTTTTTTTCTGCAATCTATAGGAGCCTCCAAAATCTACCAGTTCCCACTAATGTCCAAGATGGCAACAGGTCCTAAAGGTGACACTGGAAGCTTCCCTACAGAGACTGGCCGAAATTAGAGCGGGTGTGCACCCTCCACTGCTAATCTGCCATCTGTCCGACACATGTAATAGGGGTTTTTATTAATCTCATGAATGCCCATCTTCTAGGAAGTTCACGGGATCATGAGCAGATGGGATGCTATTGGCCGGATGAGGTGTCAATCGGGTGTCTTCTCCGTGAGAGGTCATCCAAGGGTGGCACATATTTTTGCCTACCGTTTTGCCAGCGATTTTGTGTCTATGGAGCTTGGAAAACCCTCGGTATGGAGATTTCCAGTGCAAACCTATAGATGATAAGCGAGGCTACAGACGCTTAGTAGCCACTTATCCTCCAGCTCCCATACAGCTGTCTGATATCCTCCTTCAGATACCCAATCTGCACTAGTCTGCAATAATAGTCAGGGCTCCTAGTGGGGGTCGGTGGGCACTGTGCCCCCATTATTCCACCACTGCCAACTTTATCCACTTACATGCCGGCTGCAGACCCTCACAGCTCGCTCATCGCTCTAATGCCAGGTGAAGCCTTTGTAATATTCGGTTTAACAAGGAATATTCTGTAGCATTTCACAGAGCTGAAGGCATCTTGAATCATGTAACAGGCAGCGAATCTCCTGCCGCGCAATCCCACAGAGAACACACACAGCATATGCTGTAACCGGCCAACTATTAACTCTACGGATGCTTGTCTGGTAACCACAACGACACCTGCGCCAAACAGAAGAGTTATGGGAAAGGCGATTAAATTGAATACATTCCTGAGTTATTAATAAGAATGTCCACAGCATTTCCCAGTATTATACCCCAGAGCTGCACTCACTATTCTGCCAGTGCAATCACTGTGTACATACATTACATTACTGATCCAGTATTGATCCTGAGTTACATCCTGTATTATACTCCAGAGCTGCCCTCACTATTCTGCTGGTGCATTCACTGTGTACATACATTACATTACTGATCCTGAGTTACCTCCTGTATTATACTGCAGAGCTGCACTCACTATTATGCTGGTGCAGTCACTGTGTACATACATTACTGATCCTGAGTTACATCCTGTATTATATCCCAGAGCTGTGCTCACTATTCTGCTGGTGCAGTGACCGTGTACATACATTACTGATCCTGAGTTACATCCTGTATTATACTCCAGAGCTGCACTCACTATTCTGCTGGTGCAGTTACTGTGTACATACATTACATTACTGATCCTGAGTTACATCCTGTATTATACTCCAGAGCTGCACTCACTATTCTGCTGTTGGAGTCACTGTGTAAATACATTACATTACTGATCCTGAGTTACATCCTGTATTATACTCCAGAGCTGCACTCACTATTCTGCTGGTGCAGTCACTGTGTACATACATTACATTACTGATCCTGAGTTACCTCCTGTATTATACTCCAGAGCTGCACTCACTATTCTGCTGGTGCAGTCACTGTGTACATACATTACATTACTGATCCTGTATTATACTCCAGAGCTGCACTCACTATTCTGCTGGTGCAGTCACTGTGCACATACATTACATTACTGATCCTGAGTTACATCCTGTATTATACTCCAGAGCAGCATTCACTATTCTGCTGGTGCAGTCACTGTGTACATCCATTACATTACTGATCCTGAGTTACATCCTGTATTATACTCCAGAGCTGCACTCACTATTCTGCTGGTGCAGTCACTGTGTACATACATTACATTACTGATCCTTTATTATACTCCAGAGCTGCACTCACTATTCTGCTGGTGCAGTCACTGTGTACATACATTACATTACTGATCCTGAGTTACCTCCTGTATTATACTCCAGAGCTGCAGTCACTATTCTGCTGGTGCAGTCACTGTGTACATACATTACATTACTGATCCTGAGTTACATTCTGTGTTATACCCCAGAGCTGCACTCACTATTCTGCTGGTGCAGTCACTGTGTACATACATTACATTACTGATCCTGAGTTACATCCTGTATTATACCCCAGAGCTGCACTCACTATTCTGCTGGTGCAGTCACTGTGTACATACATTACATTACTGATCCTGAGTTACATCCTGTATTATACCCCAGAGCTGCACTCACTATTCTGCTCGTGCAGTCACTGTGTACATACATTACTGATCCTGAGTTACATCCTGTATTATACTCCAGAGCTGCACTCACTATTCTGCTGGTGCAGTCACTGTGTACATACATTACATTACTGATCCTGAGTTACCTCCTGTATTATACTCCAGAGCTGCACTCACTATTCTGCTGGTGCAGTCACTGTGTACATACATTACTGATCCTGAGTTACATCCTGTATTATACTCCAGAGCTGCACTCACTATTCTGCTGGTGCAGTCACTGTGTACATACATTACATTACTGATCCTGAGTTACATTCTGTATTATACCCCAGAGCTGCACTCACTATTCTGCTGGTGCAGTCACTGTGTACATACATTACATTACTGATCCTGAGTTACATCCTGTATTATACCCCAGAACTGCACTCACTATTCTGCTGGTGCAGTCACTGTGTACATACATTACATTACTGATCCTGAGTTACATCCTGTATTATACCCCAGAGCTGCACTCACTATTCTGCTCGTGCAGTCACTGTGTACATACATTACATTACTGATCCTGTATTATACTCCAGAGCTGCACTCACTATTCTGCTGGTGCAGTCACTGTGTACATACATTACATTACTGATCCTGAGTTACATCCTGTATTATACCCCAGAGCTGCACTCACTATTCTGCTGGTGCAGTCACTGTGTACATACATTACATTACTGATCCTGAGTTACATCCTGTATTATACTCCAGAGCTGCACTCACTATTCTGCTGGTGCAGTCACTGTGTACATACATTACATTACTGATCCTGTATTATACTCCAGAGCTGCACTCACTATTCTGCTGGTGCAGTCACTGTGTACATACATTACATTACTGATCCTGAGTTACATCCTGTATTATACCCCAGAGCTGCACTCACTATTCTGCTGGTGCAGTCACTGTGTACATACATTACATTACTGATCCTGAGTTACATCCTGTATTATACTCCAGAGCTGCACTCACTATTCTGCTGGTGCAGTCACTGTGTACATACATTACATTACTGATCCTGAGTTACATCCTGTATTATACCCCAGAGCTGCACTCGCTATTCTGCTGGTGCAGTCACTGTGTACATACATTACATTACTGATCCTGAGTTACCTCCTGTATTATACTCCAGAGCTGCACTCACTATTCTGCTGGTGCAGTCACTGTGTACATACATTACTGATCCTGAGTTACCTCCTGTATTATACTCCAGAGCTGCACTCACTATTCTACTGGTGGAGATATCTAGATGTTGCACCCTTATAATTTGTCTCTTTGGCCACAATAACTATGTAAAATGATAAATCTGCACAGCAGTCCACTAATGGTGGCGAGGTTGTGATTCTGAGCCTCCCCCCAGTAGCATAGATCATCCTGTGTACAGCCCCAAGGAGCCTTCATCATGTTCCTACAAGAAGTTGCTGACAACAAAGTGAGTTTTCAGCATGAAATCAAGTTCCTATCCTGGTAGTCAGCTCCCGAGCGGTGGGCGGCAGGGGGGCACTTACCAGGCTGCCTGCCTCTCCTTGGCAGCACATCACCGCCAAGATGAAGATGTAGAGCAGATTCGGTGGGAATCTTCTAGAGGGCATAAAAAGACGCGGTGCTGAGGAGAAAACTATTGTAGAACCACAAGTACCAACAGAGCATGGCAATGCTAAAATCCTAAAAATATATATATATATTTTTAGTAAATATTTGCATTCCATGAGATACTAATTCTATAGCATCTTCTTGTAGAACGCTGCTTTGTGCCATCCGTCCGTTATTCTTCTTAGGACATTTAGGAATGTTGCCAGCCGAGGGCGTGTCAAAGCGTAGTTTGACATTATCCAATCAGTGCTGGCAGTGACAACCAGGTGAGGACACGCCTCTTTTGACAAGGTGTGAATGGCTGCCCCCAGTTGCCAATTTTCTCTGCTTTTCCAGGATGAATAACAGGGGAACGGCATAATGTAGAGTTATAAGAAAAAGTTGTTCCAGAACTGAGATTCCATGGGGAATGCAAATAATTATAAATTAAGTCAGGTCAGGAGTAGTGACAAGGTCACTTTAAGGAGCACTTGGCTTTACATTACTTAAAGGGGTTGTCCTGTCTGAAAAATGCCTGGGATATCTCCGGGAAATGCGATTCTTCCACATCTATCTAGAGAATGAGGCCCTAGTCTACAACTGTCTGGAGGTAACAGAGATTATGCATTTGCCCTTTAAGAACATGGCCCCATCGCATGTGCAGCTTTCTTCCCATTCTACTAAGTAGTGAGGGAGATGCGCATGTATGACCACCTCTCCAAAGTAGTAAGGGACACGCACATGTATGACCACCTCGCCAAAGTAGTGAGGGACATACGCATGTGCAACCACCTCGCCAAAGTAGTGAGGGACATGCACATGTATGACCACCTCTCCAAAGTAGTGAGGGACACGCACATGTATGACCACCTCTCCAAAGTAGTGAGGGACATGCACATGTATGACCACCTCGCCAAAGTAGTGAGGGACATGCACGTGTATGACCACCTCTCCAAAGTAGTGAGGGACACGCACATGTATGACCACCTCTCCAAAGTAGTGAGGGACACGCACATGTATGACCACCTCTCCAAAGTAGTGAGGGACATGCACATGTATGACCACCTCGCCAAAGTAGTGAGGGACATGCACATGTATGACCACCTCGCCAAAGTAGTGAGGGACATGCACATGTATGACCACCTCTCCAAAGTAGTGAGGGACATGCACATGTATGACCACCTCTCCAAAGTAGTAAGGGACACGCACATGTATGACCACCTCTCCAAAGTAGTGAGGGACATGCACATGTATGACCACCTCTCCAAAGTAGTAAGGGACACGCACATGTATGACCACCTCTCCAAAGTAGTAAGGGACACGCACATGTATGACCACCTCTCCAAAGTAGTGAGGGACATGCACTTGTATGACCACCTCTCCAAAGTAGTGAGGGACACGCACATTTATGACCACCTCTCCAAAGTAGTGAGGGACACGCACATGTATGACCACCTCTCCAAAGTAGTGAGGGACATGCACATGTATGACCACCTCACCAAAGTAGTGAGGGACATGCGCATATGCAACCACCTCACCCAAGTAGTGAGGGCCACGCACATGTATGACCACCTCACCAAAGTAGTGAGGGACATACGCATGTGCAACCACCTCGCCAAAGTAGTGAGGGACATGCACATGTATGACCACCTCACCAAAGTAGTCAGGGACATGCGGATGTGCAACCACCTTGCCAAAGTAGTGAGGGACACGCACATGTATGACCACCTCACCAAAGTAATGAGGGACATGCGCATGTATTGTATGACCACCTCGCCAAAGTAGTGAGGGAAATGCGCATGTGTAACCACCTCACCCAAGTAGTGAGGGACACGCACATGTATGACCACCTCGCCAAAGTAGTGAGCGACACGCACATGTATAACCACCTCACCAAAGTAATGAGGGACATAAACATGTACTGTATTGTATGACCACCTCGCCAAAGTAGTGAGGGACATGCGCATGTGCAACCACCTCACCCAAGTAGTGAGGGACATGCGCATGTGCGACCACCTCGCCAAAGTAGTGAGGGACATGCGCATGTATGACCACCTCACCAAAGTAGTGAGGGACATGCGCATATGCAACCACCTCACCCAAGTAGTGAGGGCCACGCACATGTATGACCACCTCACCAAAGTAGTGAGGGACATACGCATGTGCAACCACCTCGCCAAAGTAGTGAGGGACATGCACATGTATGACCACCTCGCCAAAGTAGTGAGGGACATGCGGATGTGCAACCACCTTGCCAAAGTAGTGAGGGACACGCACATGTATGACCACCTCGCCAAAGTAGTGAGGGGCATGCGCATGTGCGACCACCTCACCAAAGTAGTGAGGGACATGCGCATATGCAACTACCTCACCCAAGTAGTGAGGGCCACGCACATGTATGACCACCTCACCAAAGTAGTGAGGGACATACGCATGTGCGACCATCTCGCCAAAGTAATGAGGGACACGCACATGTATGACCACCTCGCCAAAGTAGTGAGGGACACGCACATGTATGACCACCTCACCAAAGTAATGAGGGATATGCACATGTATTGTATGACCACCTCGCCAAAGTAGTGAGGGACATACGCATGTGCAACCACCTCGCCAAAGTAGTGAGGGACATGCGCATGTGCAACCACCTCACCCAAGTAGTGAGGGACATGCGCATGTGCGACCACCTCGCCAAAGTAGTGAGGGACATGCGCATGTGCGACCACCTCACCAAAGTAGTGAGGGACATACACCAGGGCTGTGGAGTCGGAGTCGGAGTCGTGGAGTCGGAGTCGGAGTCGGTGCTCATTTTGGTGGAGTCGGAGTCGGAGTTGGAGTCGGTATAAAATGGACCGACTCCGACTCCTAAAATATATAATAAATTGGGTACAGTAATTCAATGCAGGATGTGCTGAATATTTTTTCATAGGAATTTTGGAAAGTTATGAAATGTCCTATAAATGGCTGTTCTATTCCTGATCTAAGGCTACATTCACACACAGCGTTTTTCCTGTGTTTTTTGAGGATACGTTTTTCAGCTGCAAAAGCAGATCAGCTTTTTAAAAAACCGCATCACCTGAAAGGTTTTTGAGCTCATAGATAATGTTTTCAATAGCAAAAGCAGATTAGAAATCTGCTCTATCTATCCATTTATCCATATCTGTCTATCCATATCGTATCTGTACCAAAAAGAATGAAAACCGGGTAGTACACCAATATATATTCTGTTCTATCTAAATATCTTGATTATGGGATCATAAAAATGATTAAATGTCTGAGGTTCACATTGTACTACAATAAATTTTTCACTTAAATATAAGCAATATGTGTGGGAGTCGGAGTCGGAGTTGGAGTCGGAGTCGGTGTAAGAGAAATTGAGGAGTCGGAGTCGGAGTCGGAGTTGCAGGTTTGGCTTACCGACTCCACAGCCCTGACATACACATGTGCAATCACTTTGCCAAAGTAGTGAGGGACATGCGCATGTGCGACCACCTCGCCAAAGTAGTGAGGGACATACACATGTGCAATCACTTTGCCAAAGTAGTGAGGGACATGCACAAGTATGACCACCTCGCCAAAGTAGTGAGGGGCATGTGCATATGCGACCACCTCGCCAAAGTAGTGAGGGACACGCACATGTATGACCACCTCCCCACTCCTAAGGAAGCCTGTCGCCAGGATGACAAATCCATGAGTGGTCGAACACCTGACCACTGGGACTTCCAAGTCCCACCGATCAGAAGAGGGGCTGGTGCCCCCTGTATGAATGGAGAGGTAGTGCGAGTCTGCGATCACCCCTCCACTCACCGCGTATAGGAGCGATAATCATGCATACGTACTACCATTCTAATAGAAGTGAACGTAGCATCGGTCACGCATGGGCACGAGATTTTGAGACCCCTGTTCTCAGGATCAGTCCACACATGTAGCCCCTCGCCTCTGTAAATAACCCCCGTTCCCAGCTCCGGTATCGGTGATTATTTCTTCTGCGGTTCCCCCCATTTTCCTCCCAGACGGTTTCCCACACTCCAGAATAACACTGATGGCACATGGCTATTTCTGCCTGGGAGGTGGCGGACCCTCGCTCAGCCCTGGGGATCTCTTCCCAGGACAATCTAAAACATTTGGGACCTCATAAAAACATCTCGGCTGAGAGCTGAGGGAATTTTCTACCATCTGTTTCATCCATCTTCCCTGCCATGGAAGCTGCTGGGGCCGTTCTTCCTCCATTATAATTTAACCCCTTGTATGGGCCCATGTATAAGCTACGAGTAATAATCTCCTACAGGCCGGCTGTGCACGAACGGGCCGCCATGTTGGTTCCCATCTATGGCCTACGTACATCACACAGCCTGTGCTACGTCATAGAAAGTCCCACAGGCCCAAGAACTCGTCCCTTGAGCCCTCCTGTATGATCGGCCCAGGAAACATCAAAAGATCTAGATTTTTTTGGGGGGGGATAAAGTTCTGCTATGCTTCTATTACATTCACAATTTTTCTGTGTGTTACTGGAAACAGTCAACAAGCTGGTTGTTCTTGACAGTGCGTCAAGCCCCCACATGACCATGTGAGTCCTTCTCAACGCTGGAAAATCTAGACTGAAGTCCAAAGAAACTTTATTAGGACAACCTTTGGGTATTTTTATTAGGACAGACTAGTTAGAGCTTTATTAATAGAGCTTAGGTAGGTGAAATATATTAGGATAGCCTAAGGGAACATTATTAGGACAGCCGAATAAAACATTACTCCTCCAGCCTAATAATTATGAATGGGACAGCCCGGGGGGAACATTATTAGGACAGCCTAGGGAAACATTATCATGAGAGCCTAGGGGGACATTATTAGGACAGCCTAGGGAAACATTATTAGGACAGCCTAGGGGGAACATTATTAGGACAGCCTAGGGAAACATTATCATGAGAGCCTAGGGGGAACATTATTAGGACAGCCTAGGGAAACATTATTAGGACAGCCTAGGAGGAACATTATTTGGACAGCCTAGGGAAACATTATTAGGACAGCCTAGGAGGAACATTATCATGAGAGCCTAGGGAAACATTATTAGGACAGCCTAGGAGGAACATTATCATGAGAGCCTAGGGGGGACATTATTATGACAGCCTAGGAGGAACATTATTAGGACAGCCTATGGAAACATTATTAGGACAGCCTAGGAGGAACATTATTTGGACAGCCTATGGAAACATTATTATGACAGCCTAGGAGGAACATTATCAGGACAGCCTAATAATTATTGTTAGGAAAGCCCCGGGGGAACATTTTTAGGACAGGCCAAGAAACCATTATTATGACAGCCTAGGAGGAATATTACTAGGAAAGTTTAGAGGAAATTTAGGATAGCCTAATAATTATTATTAGGACTGCCCAGTGTGACCATTACTAGGACAGTGGGGAAGAGTTAATTAATTAGGACAGGCGAGGAAATTATTAGAATGTCCTAACAGTTATTATTAGGACAGCCCAGAGGAACCTTACTAGGACAGTCTAGGCATAAACGTATTGGTACAGACCAGGGAGAGCATTATTAGGACCGCCTAGCCTAGAGGACATACAGTGGGGAAAAAAAGTATTTAGTCAGTCAGCAATAGTGCAAGTTCCACCACTTAAAAAGATGAGAGGCGTCTGTAATTTACATCATAGGTAGACCTCAACTATGGGAGACAAACTGAGAAAAAAAAATCCAGAAAATCACATTGTCTGTTTTTTTTTCATTTTATTTGCATATTATGGTGGAAAATAAGTATTTGGTCAGAAACAAAATTTCATCTCAATACTTTGTGATATATCCTTTGTTGGCAATGACAGAGGTCAAACGTTTTCTGTAAGTCTTCACAAGGTTGCCACACACTGTTGTTGGTATGTTGGCCCATTCCTCCATGCAGATCTCCTCTAGAGCAGTGATGTTTTTGGCTTTTCGCATGGCAACACAGACTTTCAACTCCCTCCAAAGGGTTTCTATAGGGTTGAGATCTGGAGACTGGCTAGGCCACTCCAGGACCTTGAAATGCTTCTTACGAAGCCACTCCTTCGTTGCCCTGGCGGTGTGCTTTGGATCATTGTCATGTTGAAAGACCCAGCCACGTTTCATCTTCAATGCCCTTGCTGATGGAAGGAGGTTTGCACTCAAAATCTCACGATACATGGCCCCATTCATTCTTTCATGTACCCGGATCAGTCGTCCTGGCCCCTTTGCAGAGAAACAGCCCCAAAGCATGATGTTTCCACCACCATGCTTTACAGTAGGTATGGTATTTGATGGATGCAACTCAGTATTCTTTTTCCTCCAAACACGACAAGTTGTGCTTCTACCAAACAGTTCCAGTTTGGTTTCATCAGACCATAGGACATTCTCCCAAAACTCCTCTGGATCATCCAAATGCTCTCTAGCAAACTTCAGACGGGCCCGGACATGTACAGGCTTAAGCAGTGGGACACGTCTGGCACTGCAGGATCTGAGTCCATGGTGGCGTAGTGTGTTACTTATGGTAGGCCTTGTTACATTGGTCCCAGCTCTCAGCAGTTCATTCACTAGGTCCCCCCGCGTGGTTCTGGGATTTTTGCTCACCGTTCTAGTGATCATTCTGACCCCACGGGGTGGGATTTTGCGTGGAGCACCAGATCGAGGGAGATTATCAGTGGTCTTGTATGTCTTCCATTTTCTAATTATTGCTCCCACAGTTGATTTCTTCACTCCAAGCTGGTTGGCTATTGCAGATTCAGTCTTCCCAGCCTGGTGCAGGGCTACAATTTTGTTTCTGGTGTCCTTTGACAGCTCTTTGGTCTTCACCATAGTGGAGTTTGGAGTCAGACTGTTTGAGGGTGTGCACAGGTGTCTTTTTATACTGATAACAAGTTTAAACAGGTGCCATTACTACAGGTAATGAGTGGAGGAAAGAGGAGACTCTTAAAGAAGAAGTTACAGGTCTGTGAGAGCCAGAAATCTTGATTGCTTGTTTCTGACCAAATACTTATTTTCCACCATAATATGCAAATAAAATGAAAAAAAAACAGACAATGTGATTTTCTGGATTTTTTTTTCTCAGTTTGTCTCCCATAGTTGAGGTCTACCTATGATGTAAATTACAGACGCCTCTCATCTTTTTAAGTGGTGGAACTTGCACTATTGCTGACTGACTAAATACTTTTTTTCCCCACTGTATTATTAGGACAGTTTAGAGTAATATTACTTAGGAGTAATATTATTTAGGACAGCCTAGGAGAACTTTACTAGGACAACCCAAGGATATAGACTGACATAGCTAATACACGAGGCATCCTATTGTGAGCCTTGAGGTCCTATTGCTAAAGTGGCCATCATTTTGTGCACTGAGCCAACATGTTTCCTACCGTCTAGTCATTACTTCGTACCAGCAGCTGAATAATGCAAGCTGATTGGGTTTCTATGTGGAGGAACAGTGTTAGGACAACCCATGGGGAGCTTTGTTAGGACAGCCTTGACCCAATACTATTCGGACAGGCTAATAATTCTTATTAGGACTGCTCCAAAGCTTAGGGGAGACTTTATTAGGGCAGCCCAGGTGGGGGTTTTTAGGAGAACCTTGGGGGAACTTTATTAGGACAACCTGAGCGGAACCAGGAAAAGACTGACCAAGCTAATAGATGAGGCAGCTATTTGTGGAGGCCTACCAGACCCTATTATTAAAATGATCGTCATCTTGTGCACCGAGCCAACGTCTTACACACGGCCTCTCTGTGACTTCATACCGGCAGATGAATTTACGGTGGTTCATCAAGTTACTATGTGTTTGCCATGGCTGACATTATCAACAAAGACAGTGATAACAGGGAGTATATGATGTTGCATTACGCTCCATTATATCGATTTTCTGAGGAAAATGTCGTGTAAACACTTTTTTTTTGACATTTATGGCCTATAACTAAGCAAACATGAGCAGCCCGTCCTACGGGGTGAACGCAATTATTCTCAAATCAGATCCATCCCATTATCGATTGTGATCCTGTACTTTTCTGTATACCTGGCAGTCCTAGGCAACCCTGTGTGAAAATGGCTCATTACTCCTGTGTCCTAGATTAATAAGAGGCCACAGCGGAGATTAATCCGCCGGATGACATCAGGGATTCTGGAGCTCGGGTTATTATACAGATAGAAATATCCCAGCCGAGATCTCGAAATCTCTCAATTGTCCGGAAAGTCGACTTTGTCTGTTAAATTATAAAGTATATTAGGCTCGGGTATATCGTGCGAGTGCTGGCAAATGTCTAAAGTGGAGCGCACAAAATGTATATAAAGGTGTTTAGAAAAATCACCAAGCCAGCATGGCCATATAGTGCCCAATAATAACAGAGCCATAGAGCGCCCAATAATAACAGAGCCATAGAGCGCCCAATAATAACAGAGCCATAGAGCACTCAATAATAACAGAGCCATAGAGTGCTCAATAATAACAGAGCCATAAAGTGCTCAATAATAACAGAGCCATAGAGCGCTCAATAATAACAGAGCCATAAAGTGCTCAATAATAACAGAGCCATAGAGCGCTCAATAATAACAGAGCCAAAGAGTGCGCAATAATAGCAGAGCCATAGAGCGCTCAATAATAACAGAGCCATAGAGTGCGCAATAATAACAGAGCCATAGAGCGCTCAATAATAACAGAGCCATAGAGCGCTCAATAATAACAGAGCCATAGAGTGCTCAATAATAACAGAGCCATAGAGTGCTCAATAATAACAGAGCCATAAAGTGCTCAATAATAACAGAGCCATAGAGCGCTCAATAATAACAGAGCCATAAAGTGCTCAATAATAACAGAGCCATAGAGTGCTCAATAATAACAGAGCCATAAAGTGCTCAATAATAACAGAGCCATAGAGCGCTCAATAATAACAGAGCCATAAAGTGCTCAATAATAACAGAGCCATAGAGCGCTCAATAATAACAGAGCCAAAGAGTGCGCAATAATAGCAGAGCCATAGAGCGCTCAATAATAACAGAGCCATAGAGTGCTCAATAATAACAGAGCCATAGAGCGCTCAATAATAACAGAGCCATAGAGCGCTCAATAATAACAGAGCCATAGAGTGCTCAATAATAACAGAGCCATAGAGCGCTCAATAATAACAGAGCCATAAAGTGCTCAATAATAACAGAGCCATAGAGCGCTCAATAATAACAGAGCCAAAGAGTGCGCAATAATAGCAGAGCCATAGAGTGCTCAATAATAACAGAGCCATAGAGTGCTCAATAATAACAGAGCCATAGAGTGCTCAATAATAACAGAGCCATAAAGTGCTCAATAATAACAGAGCCATAGAGCGCTCAATAATAACAGAGCCAAAGAGTGCGCAATAATAGCAGAGCCATAGAGTGCTCAATAATAACAGAGCCATAGAGTGCTCAATAATAACAGAGCCATAGAGTGCTCAATAATAACAGAGCCATAGAGTGCTCAATAATAACAGAGCCATAAAGTGCTCAATAATAACAGAGCCATAGAGCGCTCAATAATAACAGAGCCAAAGAGTGCGCAATAATAGCAGAGCCATAGAGTGCTCAATAATAACAGAGCCATAGAGTGCTCAATAATAACAGAGCCATAGAGTGCTCAATAATAACAGAGCCATAAAGTGCTCAATAATAACAGAGCCATAGAGCGCTCAATAATAACAGAGCCAAAGAGTGCGCAATAATAGCAGAGCCATAGAGCGCTCAATAATAACAGAGTCATAGAGTGCGCAATAATAACAGAGCCAAAAAGTGCGCAATAATAACAGAGCCATAAAGTGCTCAATAATAACAGAGCCATACAGTACTCAATAATAACAGAGCCATAGAGCGCTCAATAATAACAGAGCTATAATATGCTCAATAATAACAGAGCCATAGAGAGCTCAATAATAACAGAGCCATAGAGTGCTCAATAATAACAGAGCCATAGAGCGCTCAATAATAACAGAGCCATAGAGTGCTCAATAATAACAGAGCCATAGAGCGCTCAATAATAACAGAGCCATAGAGTGCTCAATAATAACAGAGCCATAGAGTGCTCAATAATAACAGAGCCATAGAGCGCTCAATAATAACAGAGCCATAGAGTGCGCAATAATAACAGAGCCATACAGTACTCAATAATAACAGAGCCATAGAGCGCTCAATAATAACAGAGCCATAGAGTGCTCAATAATAACAGAGCCATAGAGTGCTCAATAATAACAGAGCCATAGAGCGCTCAATAATAACAGAGCCATAGAATGCTCAATAATAACAGAGCCATAGAGTGCTCAATAATAACAGAGCCATAGAGAGCTCAATAATAACAGAGCCATAGAGTGCGCAATAATAACAGAGCCATACAGTACTCAATAATAACAGAGCCATAGAGCGCTCAATAATAACAGAGCTATAATATGCTCAATAATAACAGAGCCATAGAGTGCTCAATAATAACAGAGCCATAGAGTGCTCAATAATAACAGAGCCATAGAGCGCTCAATAATAACAGAGCCATAGAGTGCTCAATAATAACAGAGCCATAGAGCGCTCAATAATAACAGAGCCATAGAGTGCTCAATAATAACAGAGCCATAGAGCGCTCAATAATAACAGAGCCATAGAGCGCTCAATAATAACAGAGCCATAGAGTGCTCAATAATAACAGAGCCATAGAGCGCTCAATAATAACAGAGCCATAAAGTGCTCAATAATAACAGAGCCATAGAGCGCTCAATAATAACAGAGCCAAAGAGTGCGCAATAATAGCAGAGCCATAGAGTGCTCAATAATAACAGAGCCATAGAGTGCTCAATAATAACAGAGCCATAGAGTGCTCAATAATAACAGAGCCATAAAGTGCTCAATAATAACAGAGCCATAGAGCGCTCAATAATAACAGAGCCAAAGAGTGCGCAATAATAGCAGAGCCATAGAGTGCTCAATAATAACAGAGCCATAGAGTGCTCAATAATAACAGAGCCATAGAGTGCTCAATAATAACAGAGCCATAGAGTGCTCAATAATAACAGAGCCATAAAGTGCTCAATAATAACAGAGCCATAGAGCGCTCAATAATAACAGAGCCAAAGAGTGCGCAATAATAGCAGAGCCATAGAGTGCTCAATAATAACAGAGCCATAGAGTGCTCAATAATAACAGAGCCATAGAGTGCTCAATAATAACAGAGCCATAAAGTGCTCAATAATAACAGAGCCATAGAGCGCTCAATAATAACAGAGCCAAAGAGTGCGCAATAATAGCAGAGCCATAGAGCGCTCAATAATAACAGAGTCATAGAGTGCGCAATAATAACAGAGCCAAAAAGTGCGCAATAATAACAGAGCCATAAAGTGCTCAATAATAACAGAGCCATACAGTACTCAATAATAACAGAGCCATAGAGCGCTCAATAATAACAGAGCTATAATATGCTCAATAATAACAGAGCCATAGAGTGCTCAATAATAACAGAGCCATAGAGTGCTCAATAATAACAGAGCCATAGAGCGCTCAATAATAACAGAGCCATAGAGTGCTCAATAATAACAGAGCCATAGAGCGCTCAATAATAACAGAGCCATAGAGCGCTCAATAATAACAGAGCCATAGAGTGCTCAATAATAACAGAGCCATAGAGCGCTCAATAATAACAGAGCCATAGAGTGCGCAATAATAACAGAGCCATACAGTACTCAATAATAACAGAGCCATAGAGCGCTCAATAATAACAGAGCCATAGAGTGCTCAATAATAACAGAGCCATAGAGTGCTCAATAATAACAGAGCCATAGAGCGCTCAATAATAACAGAGCCATAGAATGCTCAATAATAACAGAGCCATAGAGTGCTCAATAATAACAGAGCCATAGAGAGCTCAATAATAACAGAGCCATAGAGTGCGCAATAATAACAGAGCCATACAGTACTCAATAATAACAGAGCCATAGAGCGCTCAATAATAACAGAGCTATAATATGCTCAATAATAACAGAGCCATAGAGTGCTCAATAATAACAGAGCCATAGAGTGCTCAATAATAACAGAGCCATAGAGCGCTCAATAATAACAGAGCCATAGAGTGCTCAATAATAACAGAGCCATAGAGCGCTCAATAATAACAGAGCCATAGAGTGCTCAATAATAACAGAGCCATAGAGTGGTCAATAATAACAGAGCCATAGAGCGCTCAATAATAACAGAGCCATAGAGCGCTCAATAATAACAGAGCCATAGAGCGCTCAATAATAACAGAGCCATAGAGCGCTCAATAATAACAGAGTCATAGAGCGCTCAATAATAACAGAGCCATAGAGCGCTCAATAATAACAGAGCCATAGAGCGCTCAATAATAACAGAGCCATAGAGCGCTCAATAATAACAGAGCCATAGAGCGCTCAATAATAACAGAGCCATAGAGCGCTCAATAATAACAGAGACATAGAGCGC
Organism: Dendrobates tinctorius; assembly: GCF_039654945.1. NCBI lineage: Eukaryota > Metazoa > Chordata > Amphibia > Anura > Dendrobatidae > Dendrobates > Dendrobates tinctorius. The sequence continues at coordinate 3,166,137 of NW_027361924.1, read as the reverse complement.
TCAATAATAACAGAGCCATAGAGCGCTCAATAATAACAGAGCCATAAAGCGCTCAATAATAACAGAGCCATAGAGCGCTCAATAATAACAGAGCCATAGAGCGCTCAATAATAACAGAGCCATAGAGCGCTCAATAATAACAGAGCCATAGAGCGCTCAATAATAACAGAGCCATAGAGCGCTCAATAATAACAGAGCCATAGAGCGCTCAATAATAACAGATCCATAGAGCGCTCAATAATAACAGAGCCATAGAGCGCCCAATAATAACAGAGCCATAGAGCGCTCAATAATAACAGAGCCATAGAGCGCTCAATAATAACAGAGCCATAGAGCGCTCAATAATAACAGAGCCATAGAGCGCTCAATAATAACAGAGCCATAGAGCGCTCAATAATAACAGAGCCATAAAGCGCTCAATAATAACAGAGCCATAGAGCGCTCAATAATAACAGAGCCATAGAGCGCTCAATAATAACAGAGCCATAGAGCGCTCAATAATAACAGAGCCATAGAGCGCTCAATAATAACAGAGCCATAGAGCGCTCAATAATAACAGAGCCATAGAGCGCCCAATAATAACAGAGCCATAGAGCGCTCAATAATAACAGAGCCATAGAGCGCTCAATAATAACAGAGCCATAGAGCGCTCAATAATAACAGAGCCATAGAGCGCTCAATAATAACAGAGCCAAAGAGCGCTCAATAATAACAGAGCCATAGAGCGCTCAATAATAACAGAGCCATAGAGCGCTCAATAATAACAGAGCCATAGAGCGCTCAATAATAACAGAGCCATAGAGCGCTCAATAATAACAGAGCCATAGAGCGCTCAATAATAACAGAGCCATAGAGCGCTCAATAATAACAGAGCCATAGAGCGCTCAATAATAACAGAGCCATAGAGCGCTCAATAATAACAGAGCCATAGAGTGCTCAATAATAACAGAGCCATAGAGCGCTCAATAATAACAGAGCTATAATATGCTCAATAATAACAGAGCCATACAGTAGTTCGCAAGTAATAGCGCCATACAGCACTCTGTAATAATAGCGCCATACAGCACTCTGTAATAATAGCGCCATACAGCACTCTGTAATAATAATACCATGCAGTAATCAGTAATAATCGTGCCAGAAGTTCCCTGTTTTATCATGTAAACCCCGTACAGACCCCACAGACTTTTGTGCCCCTACATCTGCAGCCCCCTCTTGAGGAAGCCCCCTGTGCTGGGTGGGACGAGGGCGATGGAGGCGATAGAGTAATTATTGCCCCCCGTCCTCCTCTCCCGGATGATGATGGCGGTGATCCTGCAGCCCCGGGTCCCCTGTAGTGACACACTATACCGCCGCCTCATTATAATCTACAGCGGGGGGGCAATCATATAACACGTTTCCTATTGTTATGTAATGCCATAAATGATCCGCAGACTAATAATGGAGGAAGCGCGGACCCCGTCACTCATTAACCCTTGGGGCACAGGTCGGGCGGACGACCTCTGACCATTGAGCGCTTTGGCATCATTATCTTTCCTTAAAGAGAAAGAATTCACGCAGAAAAAAAAATGCTAAAGACGACAATAACCGGCACAGAAGAAAAGAGATCCCTGCGCAATTTAACAAAAAAAACCGTAAGGACAAGCTTCATCTGACTGTACGTGGGAGAGCCGGGCTGGGGATTAGCGGCAGGTCGCCATGGCAACCCCACTGCTGCGAAACTCGTGTTCCCCGGATCCTGCCAGGATTCTCAGTCTCCGACAAGGTAAAAGGGAACTCCAGAGATTCGCGACGAGGTTCCCCTAGTAACCAGCCCATACTCGCGACTCCACGCAGGAAGAATGTCGCCAACACGTGCCGTGGAGGAGAGGATGGGTCTGAGCACCGCTCCTATTGTCATTTCCCCCCCCCCCCTGGCCTGACGCAATCGGGGGCCTGCCAGCGGCGGCTCGCCATCTGATTATAGGAACTGCTCCGTCAGCCTGACACAGGGAGAGTCCAGCGCAGCCGGGGGCGGCGGTCGTCAGACGCTTTAGGCTGTGTGCACACGCTGCGGATTCTGCTGTGGTTCCGCAGTGGATTTGGCCGCTGCGGGTCCGCAGCAGTTTTTGCTGCGGTGTACAGTACCATTATTCACTATGGGAATAAAAAACCGCAGTGCAGACAGTGCGGAATTTTCCGCGCGGTTTTGAAACTGCAGAAAGAATTGACATGTCAATTCTTTCTGCGGATTCCGCTGCAGTTTGCCATCTCCTCCATTGTGGAGATGAAAAACGGCAGAGCAATCCGCAGGTAAAACCGCAGGTCTTTTGACCTGCAGATTTACCTGCGGATTTTACAAAATCCGCGCGGCCAAATCCGCACGCCAGTCCGCAGCGTGTGCTCGGAGCCTTAGATTTTCCTCCTGCGGATTTCTTCCTGTTTTTGTGTGGTTTTCTTGCGGTTTTTGTGCGGTTTCCCCCTGCGGATTTGGAGAATGGAGCAGGTGGAAAACCGCACAAAAGAAGTGACATGCTGCATTTTTTGTACTGCACAAAAACCGCGCGGAAAAATCCGCAGCGTCTGCACAGCGTTTTTTTTTTTTAATTGATTTACTTGTACTGTAAATCACTTTGCGGATTCGCAGGAGAAATGCATCGTGTGCACATGGCCTTAATAGCACGTCAGAGGCATTCATTGTATTCTATGGCGCTGTTCACACGACGCGTCCATTCAAGTGAAGGTGGAGTCACAAAATGGACAAAAAATTGATAAAAATGTAATTAATCCGCACACGTGAGAATATGGCCTAAATCACACACTGACACTGAGGGTACAGGATAATGACACTGACACGCGGGGTACAGGATAATGACACTGACACTGAGGGTACAGGATAATGACACTGACACTTGGGGTACAGGATAATGACACTGACACTTGGGGTACAGGATAATGACACTGACACTGAGGGTACAGGATAATGACACTGACACTCGGGGTACAGGATAATGACACTGACACTTGGGGTACAGGATAATGGCACTGACACTGGGGGTGCAGGATAATGACGCTGACACTCGGGGTACAGGATAATGACGCTGACACTCGGGGTACAGGATAATGACACTGACACTCGGGGTACAGGATAATGACACTGACACTAGAGGTACAGGATAATGACACTGACCCTGGGGGTACAGGATAATGACACTGACACTCGGGGTGCAGGATAATGACGCTGACACTCGGGGTACAGGATAATGACACTGACCCTGGGGGTACAGGATAATGACACTGACACTTGGGGTGCAGGATAATGACACTGACCCTGGGGTGCAGGATAATGACACTGACCCTGGGGGTACAGGATAATGACACTGACACTTGGGGTACAGGATAATGACACTGACACTTGGGGTACAGGATAATGACACTGACACTGAGGGTACAGGATAATGACACTGACACGCGGGGTACAGGATAATGACACTGACACTGAGGGTACAGGATAATGACACTGACACGCGGGGTACAGGATAATGACACTGACACTGAGGGTACAGGATAATGACACTGACACTCGGGGTACAGGATAATGACACTGACACTCGGGGTGCAGGATAATGACACTGACACTTGGGGTACAGGATAATGACACTGACACTCGGGGTGCAGGATAATGACACTGACACTTGGGGTACAGGATAATGGCACTGACACTGGGGGTGCAGGATAATGACACTGACACTTGGGGTACAGGATAATGGCACTGACACTCGGGGTACAGGATAATGACACTGACACTCTGGGTACAGGATAATGACACTGACACTTGGGGTACAGGATAATGACACTGACACTCGGGGTACAGGATAATGACACTGACACTCGGGGTGCAGGATAATGACACTGACACTTGGGGTACAGGATAATGGCACTGACACTTGGGGTACAGGATAATGACACTGACACTCGGGGTGCAGGATAATGACGCTGACACTTGGGGTACAGGATAATGGCACTGACACTGGGGGTGCAGGATAATGACACTGACACTTGGGGTACAGGATAATGGCACTGACACTGGGGGTGCAGGATAATGACACTGACACTCGGGTACAGGATAATGACACTGACACTCTGGGTACAGGATAATGACACTGACACTCGGGGTACAGGATAATGACACTGACACGCGGGGTACAGGATAATGACACTGACACGCGGGGTACAGGATAATGACACTGACACTCGGGGTACAGGATAATGACACTGACACTGGGGGTGCAGGATAATGACTCTGACACTGGGGGTGCAGGATAATGACGCTGACACTCGGGGTACAGGATAATGACGCTGACACTCGGGGTACAGGATAATGACACTGACACTGGGGGTGCAGGATAATGACTCTGACACTGGGGGTGCAGGATAATGACGCTGACACTCGGGGTACAGGATAATGACACTGACACTCGGGGTACAGGATAATGACACTGACACTCGGGGTACAGGATAATGACACTGACACTAGAGGTACAGGATAATGACACTGACCCTGGGGGTACAGGATAATGACACTGACACTGGGGGTGCAGGATAATGACGCTGACACTCGGGGTACAGGATAATGACGCTGACACTCGGGGTACAGGATAATGACACTGACACTGGGGGTGCAGGATAATGACTCTGACACTGGGGGTGCAGGATAATGACGCTGACACTCGGGGTACAGGATAATGACGCTGACACTCGGGGTACAGGATAATGACACTGACACTCGGGGTACAGGATAATGACACTGACACTAGAGGTACAGGATAATGACACTGACCCTGGGGGTACAGGATAATGACACTGACACTGGGGGTGCAGGATAATGACACTGACCCTGGGGGTACAGGATAATGACACTGACACTTGGGGTACAGGATAATGACACTGACACTCGAGGTACAGGATAATGACACTGACCCTGGGGGTACAGGATAATGACACTGACACTGGGGGTGCAGGATAATGACACTGACCCTGGGGTGCAGGATAATGACACTGACCCTGGGGTACAGGATAATGACACTGACACTCGGGGTACAGGATAATGACACTGACACTTGGGGTACAGGATAATGACACTGACACTCGAGGTACAGGATAATGACACTGACCCTGGGGGTACAGGATAATGACACTGACACTAGAGGTACAGGATAATGACACTGACCCTGGGGGTACAGGATAATGACACTGACACTGGGGGTGCAGGATAATGACACTGACCCTGGGGTGCAGGATAATGACACTGACCCTGGGGTACAGGATAATGACACTGACACTTGGGGTACAGGATAATGACACTGACACTCGAGGTACAGGATAATGACACTGATACTCGGGGTGCAGGATAATGACACTGACACTGGGGGTGCAGGATAATGACAGACACTGGGGGTGCAGGATAATGACACTGACACTTGGGGTACAGGATAATGACACTGACACTCGGGGTACAGGATAATGACACTGATACTCGGGGTACAGGATAATGACACTGATACTCGGGGTACAGGATAATGACACTGATACTCGGGGTACAGGATAATGACACTGATACTCGGGGTACAGGATAATGACATTGATACTCGGGGTACAGGATAATGACACTGACACTCGGGGTACAGGATAATGACACTTGAGGTACAGGACAATGTGGATATTTGTTAGAATTGTCACAAGTGAACAGTGGATCCGTTTTGTGTAACAACCAATCAGATTCCAGCTCTCGGTATGCTCCTGATTGATTTTCTACGGTCGTCTACTCCACTTTCCCCGTGCCCCAGTGCCGGTGTCAGTCGGGGGGGTTGGGTGCTGTTTCTTTAAGACTTTGATAAATGTGCTGCTATTAGGATAATGAATTATTGTATTGATCCTTTAACGCTTTCGTCTCCAGCCGTTTCTAACCCTGCATTATGTAACCTGGTGCTGTCCGGATCAAGTCTCGGATTCTTCCATTTCCTTAGTAATGTCGGAATCTTCCCGCTGTTCGTAGTCGCAGGATCCGTCCTAATCTCACTCCAAGAAATGTGAGAGGGATTATTCTGTAAGTGTTGGATGGCGGGCGGTAGCGGCCATGGTTAGTGCGTGTGACGGCATGTGATTTACCGTCCATTATTCTCCCCACTACATTTATTATTATACACTGGACCCGTTATAACGCAGCGTCTGATACGTCACCGCTGTATAAGGAGCTAGCCGTTATATCCATCAGCTCCGCCCACAAAATGGCTGCCTACCTATGTTATACTCTTAAGGCCCCACGACGGTCGGACCCCCACCAATCCATACCTCCCCCCCAAACCCACATTGCTGCGTATCGAAAAGTTTCTACATCTACATTATTTTGTGTTTAACTCTTCCCCCATTTTCATTATCTCTGCTTGTTGTCAGTGAATGGGAAGGTTGTCTGTCTCAGGGAGGTCTGAACTGATTATACAGGGGTCTGTCACCTATCTACGGTGTAAGTAAAGTTACCATTGGACAGGGGTCCCCAACCAGTGGCTCACAGTCCCCAGGTGTGTGGCCCGTGGCTGTCTGCTCCAAAGTTACTTCATAAGGGGCCACTGCGATCATTATTGCATTAAAGGGGGCATCTAAACTTTATAACCAACATTATTCCTACTTAATAAGAGAGCACTCGGGGGATTAATACTTTAGAAAGGAGCACTCGGGGGATTAATACTTTAGAAAGGAGCACTCGGGGGATTAATACTTTAGAAAGGAGCACTCGGGGGATTAATACTTTAGAAAGGAGCACTCGGGGGATTAATACTTTAGAAAGGAGCACTCGGGGGATTATTACTTTAGAAAGGAGCACTCAGGGGATTAATACTTTAGAAGGGGTCACTCGGGGGGATTATTACTTTAGAAGGGGGGCACTAGGGGGATTATTACTTTAGAAGGAGGCAGGGGGATTAATACTTTAGAAAGGAGCACTCGGGGATTAATACTTTAGAAAGGAGCACTCGGGGGATTAATACTTTAGAAAGGAGCACTCGGGGGATTATTACTTTAGAAAGGAGCACTCAGGGGATTAATACTTTAGAAGGGGTCACTCGGGGGGATTATTACTTTAGAAGGGGGGCACTAGGGGGATTATTACTTTAGAAGGAGGCAGGGGGATTATTAGTTTAGAAGGAGGCACTCAGGGGATTATTACTTTAGAAAGGAGCACTCGGGGGATTAATACTTTAGAAAGGAGCACTCGGGGGATTAATACTTTAGAAAGGAGCACTCGGGTGATTATTACTTTAGAAGGGGTCACTCGGGGGATTATTACTTTAGAAGGGGTCACTCGGGGAATTATTACTTTAGAAGGAGGCACTCGGGGGATTATTACTTTAGAAGGAGGCACTTGGGGATTATTACTTTAGAAGGGGACACTCGGGGGATTATTAGTTTAGAAGGGGTCACTCGGGGATTATTACTTTAGAAGGAGTCACTTGGGGGATTATTAGTTTAGAAGGGGTCATTCAGGGATTATTACTTTAGAAGGAGGCACTCTGGGGATTATTACTTTAGAATAGGTCACTCGAGGATTATTACTTTAGAAGGAGGCACTCGGGGGATTATTACTTTAGAATGGGTCACTCGAGGATTATTACTTTAGAAGGAGGCACTCGGGGGATTATTACTTTAGAATGGGTCACTCGGGGATTATTACTTTAGAAGGAGGCACTTTAGAAGGAGGCACTCGGGGATTATTAGTTTAGAAGGAGGCACTCAGGGATTATTACTTTAGAAGGGGTCACTGGGGGGATTATTACTTTAGAAGGAGGCACTCGGAGGATTATTACTTTAGAAGGAGCACTCGGGGAGTATTATTTTAGAAGGAGGTACTCGGGGATTAATACTTTAGAAGGAGCACTCGGGGAGTATTACTTTAGAAGGAGGCACTCGAGGATTATTACTTTAGAAGGAGGCACTCGGGGATTATTACTTTAGAAGGAGGCACTCGGGGATTATTACTTTAGAAGGAGGCACTCGGGGATTATTATTTTAGAAGGAGGTATTCAGGAATTACTTCTTTCCAAAGAGGAACTTGCAGCACTTTTTATTTGTAAGGGGGCACTAAGGCCTTTATTACTTTATATTGGGGCATTTGGGGAATTATATAATCTTACGAGTGACACAAAGGGGGCATTTAAAGGTTTTTTTTTATAACAGTGGCTGGCGACCACCTCTCAGAACTAAATATGGCATTCAAAGTAGGAACGACTGGAAGCCTATACTATAGGAGATAGGCAGCTGCCAGAGGGGGTTGGACAACAACTTCTCTCCTTCTTCCCACTGAAAAAGTTGAATTCAGCTTCGCGCTCTAATCTTGTATCTGAATACACAATTGTTTTGTCCCAGGTACTCCACCCTATGGGGTGAATGTCCTGACAGCTTTCATCCTTCTTTAGCCTACAATATACACTCACTGGCCACTTTATTAGGTACACCTGTCCAACTGTGTGTTAAGACTTAATTTCTAATCTGCCAATCACATGGCGGCAACTCAGTGCATTTAGGCATGTAGACATGGTCAAGACAATCTCCTGCAGTTCAAACCGAGCATCAGTATGGGGAAGAAAGGTGATTTGAGTGCCTTTGAACGTGGCATGATTGTTGGTGCCAGAAGGGCTGGTCTGAGAATTTCAGAAACTGCTGATCTACTGGGATTTTCACGCACAACCATCTCTAGGGTTTACAGAGAATGGTCCGAAAAAGAAAAAAAATCCAGTGAGCGGCAGTTCTGTGGCCGGAAATGCCTTGTTGATGCCAGAGGTCAGAGGAGAATGGGCAGACTGGTTCGAGCTGATAGAAAGGCAACAGTGACTCAAATTGCCACCCGTTACAACCAAGGTAGGCAGAAGAGCATCTCTGAACGCACAGTGCGTCGAACTTTGAGGCAGATGGGCTACAGCAGCAGAAGACCACACCGGGTACCACTCCTCTCAGCTAAGAACAGGAAACTGAGGCTACAATTTGCACAAGCTCATCGAAATTGGACAGTAGAAGATTGGAAAAACGTTGCCTGGTCTGATGAGTCTCGATTTCTGCTGCGACATTCGGATGGTAGGGTCAGAATTTGGCGTAAACAACATGAAAGCATGGATCCATCCTGCCTTGTATCAACGGTTCAGGCTGGTGGTGGTGGTGTCATGGTGTGGGGAATTTTTTCTGGGCACTCTTTGGGCCCCTTGGTACCAATTGAGCATCGTTGCAACGCCACAGCCTACCTGAGTATTGTTGCTGACCATGTCCATCCCTTTATGACCACAATGTACCCAACATCTGATGGCTACTTTCAGCAGGATAATGCGCCATGTCATAAAGCTCGAATCATCTCAGATTGGTTTCTTGAACATGACAATGAGTTTACTGTACTCAAATGGCCTCCTCAGTCACCAGATCTCAATCCAATAGAGCATCTTTGGGATGTGGTGGAACGGGAGATTCGCATCAGGGATGTGCAGCCGACAAATCTGCGCCAACTGTGTGATGCCATCATGTCAATATCGTCCAAAATCTCTGAGGAATGCTTCCAGCACCTTGTTGAATCTCTGCCACGAATAATTGAGGCAGTTCTGAAGGCAAAAGGGGGTCCAACCCCTTACTAGCATGGTGTACCTAATAAAGTGGCCAGTGAGTGTATATCCCATTACTGAGGTCATTATTGCGAAAGAAAAACCCCGATACACAAGATGCACAGAAGCCATACAGGAATCCGCCGGATACTAAAGACAAAGGAATACGCAAATTTGCATTGCGAAGCTGCACGAGCGACGCGTCCCACCGGGATCTCATCTGCCCAGAATCCGCCTCCCACCATGGGCCGCCTCTACCCTCAACATATTCCAATCTGACAATTAAAGTAGAAAAAATGAGATCTGTGGGATATGAGCATGAAAAGGGTATAAATCTCCCCATTCATAACAACGGGGCTTAGCCGGGATTAGGAGACAAATGTATTAATAGCAGCCACCGGGGGAAGGCAGAGGGGTCTCTACTTAATGCGCAATCGACTCCGACTGGGAAAAAAAAAGTAAAAAGGGCCAGGAGGTCATTTATATATACAACTGGTTAATATGTCACAGGCCCATAACCGGAGGTCAATGCAAAAAACACAAGTGGATTGTGTTAGCCGTATAATGGAGTACATGAATTTAATTACACATGGTCTTTATAGATACATTTCTGGTATGCCGATCAATAATTAACGGTCTAATACCTCCTTATTTTCTCAAGTAGACAGTCTCCGGCAGTCTAAGACACAGAAAGGTAACTTCTATATACTGTATATGGAATGATTCTACATTACTGATCCTGAGTTACATCCTGGATTATACCCCAGAGCTGCACTCACTATTCTGCTGGTGCAGTCACTGTGTACATACGTACATTACATTACTGATCCTGAGTTACATCCTGTATTATATTCCAGAGCTGCACTCACTATTCTGCTGGTGCAGTCACTGTGTACATACATTACATTACTGATCCTGAGTTACATCCTGTATTATACTCCAGAGCTGCACTCACTATTCTGCTGGTGCAGTCACTGTGTACATACATTACATTACTGATCCTGAGTTACATCCTGTATTATACCCCAGAGCTGCACTCACTATTCTGCTGGTGCAGTCACTGTGTACATACATTACATTACTGATCCTGAGTTACATCCTGTATTATACTCCAGAGCTGCACTCACTATTCAGCTGGTGTACTCACTGTGTACATACATTACTGATCCTGAGTTACATCCTGTATTATACCCCAGAGCTGCACTCACTATTCTGCTGGTGCAGTCACTGTGGACATACATTACATTACTGATCCTGAGTTACCTCCTGTATTATACTCCAGAGCTGCACTCACTATTCTGCTGGTGCAGTCACTGTGTACATACATTACTGATCCTGAGTTACCTCCTGTATTATACTCCAGAGCTGCACTCACTATTCTGCTGGTGCAGTCACTGTGTACATACATTACATTACTGATCCTGAGTTACTTCCTGTATTATACCCCAGAGCTGCACTCACTATTCTGCTGGTGCAGTCACTGTGTACATACATTACATTACTGATCCTGAGTCACACCCTGTATTATACCCCAGAGCTGCACTCACTATTCTGCTGGTGCAGTCACTGTGTACATACATTACATTACTGATCCTGAGTTACACCCTGTATTATACTCCAGAGCTGCACTCACTATTCAGCTGGTGTACTCACTGTGTACATACATTACTGATCCTGAGTTACATCCTGTATTATACCCCAGAGCTGCACTCACTATTCTGCTGGTGCAGTCACTGTGGACATACATTACTGATCCTGAGTTACATCCTGTATTATACCCCAGAGCTGCACTCACTATTCTGCTGGTGCAGTCACTGTGTACATACATTACTGATCCTGAGTTACCTCCTGTATTATACTCCAGAGCTGCACTCACTATTCTGCTGGTGCAGTCACTGTGGACATACATTACATTACTGATCCTGAGTTACCTCCTGTATTATACTCCAGAGCTGCACTCACTATTCTGCTGGTGCAGTCACTGTGTACATACATTATTGATCCTGAGTTACATCCTGTATTATACTCCAGAGCTGCACTCACTATTCTGCTGGTGCAGTCACTGTGTACATACAGTTGTGGCCAAAAGTATTGACACCCCTGCAATTCTGTCAGATAATGCTCAGTCTCTTCCTGAAAATGATTGCAAACACAAATTCTTTGGTATTATTATCTTCATTTAATTTGTCTTAAATGAAAAAGCACAAAAGAGAATGAAGTAAAAAGCAAAACATTGATCAATTCACACAAAACTCCAAAAATGGGCCAGACAAAAGTATTGGCACCCTCAGCCTAATACTTGGTTGCACAACCTTTAGCCAAAATAACTGCGACCAACCGCTTCCGGTAACCATCAATGAGTTTCTTACAATGCTCTCCTGGAATTTTAGACCATTCTTCTTTGACAAACTGCTCCAGGTCCCTGATATTTGAAGGGTGTCTTCTCCAAACTGCCATTTTTAGATCTCTCCACAGGTGTTCTATGGGATTCAGGTCTGGACTCATTGCTGGCCACCTTAGAAGTCTCCAGTGCTTTCTCTCAAACCATTTTCTAGTGCTTTTTGAAGTGTGTTTTGGGTCATTGTCCTGCTGGAAGACCCATGACCTCTGAGGGAGACCCAGCTTTCTCACCCTGGGCCCTACATTATGCTGCAAAATTTATGTTGGTAGTCTTCTGACTTCATAACGCCATGCACACGGTCAAGCAGTCCAGTGCCAGAGGCAGCAAAGCAACCCCAAAACATCAGGGAACCTCCGCCATGTTTGACTGTAGGGACTGTGTTTATTTCTTTGAATGCCTCTTTTTTCTCCTGTAAACTCTATGTTGATGCCTTTGCCCAAAAAGCTCTACTTTTGTCTCATCTGACCAGAGAACATTCTTCCAAAACGTTTTAGGCTTTTTCAGGTAAGTTTTGGCAAACTCCAGCCTGGCTTTTTTATGTCTCGGGGTAAGAAGTGGGGTCTTCCTGGGTCTCCTACCATACAGTCCCTTTTCATTCAGACGCCGACGGATAGTACGGGTTAACACTGTTGTACCCTCGGACTGCAGGGCAGCTTGAACTTGTTTGGATGTTAGTCGAGGTTCTTTATCCAACATCCGCACAATCTTGCATTGAAATCTCTTGTCAATTTTTCTTTTCCGTCCACATCTAGGGAGGTTAGCCACAGTGCCATGGGCTTTACACTTCTTCATGACACTGCGCACGGTAGACACAGGAACATTCAGGTCTTTGGAGATGGACTTGTAGCCTTGAGATTGCTCATGCTTCCTCACAATTTGGTTTCTCAAGTCCTCAGACAGTTCTTTGGTCTTCTTTCTTTTTTCCATGCTCAATGTGGTACACACAAGGACACAGGACAGAGGTTGAGTCAACTTTAATCCATGTCAACTGGCTGCAAGTGTGATTTAGTTATTGCCAACACCTGTTAGGTGCCACAGGTAAGTTACAGGTGCTGTTAATTACACAAATTAGAGAAGCATCACATGATTTTTCGAACAGTGCCAATACTTTTGTCCACCCTCTTTTTTATGTTTGGTGTGGAATTATATCCAATTTGGCTTTAGGACAATTCTTTTTGTGTTTTTTTCATTTAAGACAAATTAAATGAAGATAATAATACCAAAGAATTTGTGTTTGCAATCATTTTCAGGAAGAAACTGAGTATTATCTGACAGAATTGCAGGGGTGTCAATACTTTTGGCCACAACTGTACATTACATTACTGATCCTGAGTTACCTCCTGTATTATACTCCTGAGCTGCAGTCACTATTCTGCTGCTGCAGTCACCTTGTACATACATTACATTACTGATCCTGTACTGATCCTGTATTATACCCCAGAGCTGCACTCACTATTCTGCTGGTGCAGTCACTATGTACATACATTACATTACTGATCCTGAGTTACATCCTGTATTATACCCCAGAGCTGCACTCACTATTCTGCTGGTGCAGTCACTGTGTACATACATTACATTACTGATCCTGAGTTACATCCTGTATTATACCCCAGAGCTGCACTCACTATTCTGCTGGTGCAGTCACTGTGTACATACATTACATTACTGATCCTGAGTTACATCCTGCATTATACCCCAGAGCTGCACTCACTATTCTGCTGGTGCAGTCACTGTGTATATACATTACTGATCCTGAGTTACATCCTGTATCTCTTTTATTATAAAATATCAAAAACAATACAACACAACATTCCAGAAAAGAAAACACATAAACCAAAATACACACATTAATCATACACTTAGGACATACAGAAACTTGTGCAAAACCGCAACTTGTTATAGTCCCCAAGCTTTCCAGCTTAGGGGACCCCCAGCAGGAACTTTCCAACAGAAAACTTTTCCCATAAAATAATGAAAAACAGTTTTTAATCTTTCACCCCCATTCACACTTCCACCCATACCTATATACAGGAAAACAAAAATAATATTTTTGGCCCATGCTGCCTTAAATAAACCTAGCCAATTCTTTTTTGGCAAAATTACCTACACCAGCTTAACACCTCTATATATATATATATATATATATATATATATATATTTTTTTTTTTTTTATTATTATTTTTTTCCCACCACCCACACCACAGGTCCATAAATGTCCATGGCCTTATCACGTCTAGGCCTGATGAGCACAAAAGTTTATGCCCACAAGCAAAACCCTCACCCATCTGCCCCCGATGTGCTCAAAAATGGACCATTTTAAATAATTTCCATGGTCCATGGTATATCCATTCGCCACTTTCCCCTTGGTTTAGGGTCCTTTTACTTTTTTTTCCTGCTCTCACCCCCCCATTCACCCCCCTCCCAACCTCACTACGCCCCCCATGCACCTCTGACTACGGAAAAGAATAATAACACATACTACAATACATATACTACAATACATATTACAATACAATATTACAATGCAATGTCATTACATCATTTGCTTTACCGAATAATACCACACCACAAACCTTTACTTACAGGCCCAAGTTCAGTGCCTGCAAGCCCAATATCCATTATTTCTCTATCTCAAAACAAAAATCTAGGTGTGCCATGCAGTAGCCCACCACCAGGAAAAGGGAGTTCTAGAGGCCCCATCCCTCACTAACACATTCACCCTGTCCCTCAACAACTAAGACTGTCCCTACTTCTGTCCCTAAAGAAACTGTCCCTATCTGTACCTACCTGCCCCTACTCTACCTACCATATCATAACTAACTCTCTATCTGTCCCTCAGTGCCTGTCCTTCCCTGTCCCTATCTGCCCCTACTTCTGTCCCTCACCACCCACACCACCTTATGCTGTCCCTACCCACATTCACACAAAATCTAGCTCTCCCTAGAGTGCGTTTTTAAAAGGAAAGGCCCCTCCAAAGCCAAGAGGCCCTCCTCACACCCAACCTTTCGAACTCCAAAGAACGCACCTTCACCAGGTCACCCAAGATGTTACTAACCACCTCTTCCCTTGGGAGGGCTTTCTGCCGCGTCGAAACTAAGCACCGTGCATTCCAAATGTAGAACCTAACCACTACACTGACTAGGAATCAAGTGCCCCAGTCTCGGCCACCCAGAGTTCTGAACGCTCCAGAGGCCCACTCGGCATAGGAGAGGGACGCCAGCCGCGGCCAACGTATGGAAGCCCCCACCCTGTTGTAAACCTCTGTATTAAAGGGACACTGAAGCAGGAAGTGCTCCATGCTTTCCAGCACGTCGCCACACTCCTCACGGGGACAACCCCGATCATCGGATTTCCTGCACTTCAAGTTATCCTTTACATACAGCCTCCAGTGGAAGCAGTGCCAGGTCAAGTCCCAAATTTTTGTGGGGATCCGCTTAGAATTTAAAAGCCCGAGCCTCACCTCCAGATCCCGGCCTGGGCAATCCTTAAGGGCCAGGGGCTTCTGGAAATGGATCAACAGAACCCTCCTGTCAAGGCATTGCCTCGACATGGTCCTGATTTCCCACATTCCCAGACCCCACCGGCGGATCACCTTCAGAACCGGGGTAGCATAAGCCGGGAGATGCCCATGAGGTGTGCGGAGGTCCTTCACTTGCCCTCCTGTCTCCCATTCCTGGAAGAAGGGCCGAAGCCAACCCTTGCAGGAGACTACCCACGGAGGAGCCCTGTCTAGCCAGAGGTTGGAAATGTTGGCTTTAAGAAAGGTGTTCACCAAGAACACTACCGGGTTGACTATACCCAACCCACCTAGTCTCCTCATGCGGTATGTGACCTCTCTTGATTAGGTTGAGTCTATTCCCCCATAACAGCTGGAAGAACAGGCTCTAGACCCGTGTCCAGAGAGATTCTGGCAAGATGCACACGCTGCCCAGGTAAATTAACAAGGGAAGCAGAAAGCCTTTAGCTAGGGCAACCCTTTCCCTTAGGGTCAAAGACCAACCCGTCCATTGGTCCACCTTTTGGGCGGCGATCTTAAGTCTGCCCTCCCAATTTTGCTGGGGATAGTCCCCGGGGCCAAATTCGATGCCTAGAATTTTGGCGGTGGCCTGGGGCCCTGGAAGGGTGTCCGGGAGATCAAAACTAGGATCTCCCCCTCCCAGCCAGAGACTTTTACACTTATCCCGGTTGATCATGGACCCGGATGCCTCCGAATAGCGCACTACCTCTGACATGACCCAATCCGCCTCCCCTCGCGAGGACACGAAAAGGGAAACATCATCGGCGTACGCCACCACCCTCAGAGAGGACCCAGAGCCCGCCTGGTCCATCCCGACTCCCGCCAACGGTCCAAGAGCTACCCTCCTTAGGAAGAGATCGATCGCGAACACGTATAAAAGCGGGCTCAGCGGACAGCCCTGACGGACCCCAGAACCCACCTCAAAAGGGCGACCTGACCAACCGTTCACCAGCGGAAAAGTCTCAGCCCCTTGGTACAAGATCTCTAACCATTTTACAAACCTCCCAGGCAGACCATACCTCAAAAGGACGGACCAGAGGTACTCATGGTTGACCCGGTCAAAGGCTTTTGCTTGGTCTAACGACAGCAAGTACCCCTTCCAGTGGCCTGCCCTACCCTGCTCCACTGCCTCCCGGACACCGAGCACAGTACTAAAAGTACTGCGGCCTGGAACAGAGCAATGCTGGGCCCCTGAAAGGAGCCGGGGTGCAAACTTCACCAGCCGATTAAACAGCACCTTGGCCAGAACCTTCCGGTCCGTATCGAGAAGCGCTATGGGACGCCAATTCTCGATACGGGACGGATCCTTACCCTTTGACAGAATAATTAGGGCTGACTTCCTCATTGAGTCGGGAAGAGTGCCCGAGGATAGACACTCATTAAAGACCCCTGTCAAGAGGGGGACCAAGGCGTCCCTAAAAGTCTTATAGAACTCGGATGTTAAGCCATCCGGACCTGGCGATTTCTTGGGCCGAAGCCCATCAATGGCCAGTCTCACTTCCTCTTCCCTAATTTCTTCTGCCAAAACACCAAGAGAGGGATCACCACCTGGCACAGGGACGGTTTCAGCCAGGAGAGCCGACATCCTATCCCAATCCAGATCCTTCTTTTCCAAGAGGCGCAAGTAGAAGCATCTGACCACCTCCAGGATCCCTGATTTGGATCTGTTCAGGGACCCCGTACTGTCGATCAGTCCTGTCACCATCTTGCAATTCACTGACATCTTACAGTTTCTGTAAGGGTCGGGTGAGCGGTACTTCCCGAAGTCCCTCTCAAAAACTAAAGATGTGTGTCACCTCCAGTCAAGACAAGCTGCTCGAGTTTCCTCCCCAGAGCCTGATACAAGCGGTACCTGTTCAGACTTCTGAGGTTCGAGAGCTGATGGAAGAACCCCGCCACCCGCTTTTTGAAGATCTCCCACCACTCTGACTTACTACTACAGAGATCCAACAGCGGTACCTGGCTCTGAAGAAAATCCTCGAAGGATTGTCTCACCTCCGCTTCTTCCAGCAGGGACGAATTGAGCTTCCACAGCCCTCTTCCCATCCGAGGAGTCTCTGCAACATTCAGAGAAAAGAAAATTAAACAGTGGTCCGAGAACTCCACCTCAACGGCGGACACAGCAGAAAAGATGCCGTCCTCCTTCAAAAAAAACCTGTCTATTCTAGACCTACTGCTACCCCTATGGTAGGAGAAACCCCCGTGGCCTGGGGTGTGCCAGATGTGGACATCCACCAGGCGCGCTTCACTAGCTATGCTATTAAGCGCGACGCTGTCATAAGCCAGGCGGTCTCCGGGACCCCCCCGGTCACGGGACCTCGTAACGGTGTTGAAGTCCCCACCGAAGACCACCTGTCGGCTCGTAAAAAGAAAGGGCTTGATCCTCAGGAAGAGACATTTACGGTCCCACTTGGACTGTGGGCCGTAGATATTAATGAGCCGGAGCTCTTGTCCTCTCATGAAGACATCTAGGATCAGGCACCTCCCCATTTCCAACTCAGTAACCCGTCGACATTCAACATCTGCAGTCTTGAAAAGGACTGCCACCCCGCTATACCGCAAGAGACCAGTATGAGGGCCCGCACCTCCACTCCCTCCGTGCTTTATAGATGGCCCCCATGTCTGTTAGTCTGGTCTCTTGCAAAAATAAAATTTCTGCCTCAATCCGGGAGAAAAAATCAAAGGCCGTGAAGCGAGCCGCATCTGACTTAATGCTGGGGACATTAATGGACGCCAGTGTCAACGGGGCGAGTTCAGCCATCATGGGTGATAGAGTTGGATGGCCAGTTTCTTCCCTGCCCCACTATCACCTCCACCTGGGGAGGGGTCAGACACCTTCCTTTTTAGGGAAGCCCCCGACGTGTCCATCCCTCCCCCCCCGGTGTCCTCGCGCCCGGGTTCCAGGTCCATCCCCCCCTCAGGAGGAACAGTGCCCCCTGAGGGACGGACTCCACCATCCCCTGAAGGACCCTCCGGTGTTACCCCCGGCCCAGCACCCTCGTCTTGCGGTTCATCATCTGAACCTCCGAGGGAGCTGAAGCGGTTGGAGAGTCTAATCAGAGGGGGGTCAGCGGGCCCTTCCGTATGCACCCTTGTGGTCAGGGGCGGGGGGGACTTTGAAGACTTGTCAGCCCTCTTCCCTCCCGATTTACGGTTGGCACGCTTGTTTTTGCCACCTGGTGCTGTAGGCTGCTCCCTGACATCCTCGTCGACACTTTCATAACGAGAGGAGATGTCTGAGTCAGCCGCTTTCTCCTCTCTCTCCATCCTCCTGACCTCCTCACTCACCGCACTCTCCCCCAGGGCCTCAGAGGCTTTTGCCACGGGTCTAGAGGGAGGGGCAGGCATCACCCCGGTTGCCCGAGGCTCCACCTGCCCCTTGCCTCCATGGTGTTTTTCTTGCCTCTGCTCATACGCGGGGCCCCTTGCCTTAGCATTGCCCTTCCCCACCGGCCCCTCAGCCCTTCTCCCTCTGCCACCACCTGCCACGGCAGAAGAAGCGCCGCCAGAGGTTGCCCCCTCACGGTCTCCCCCCCACCGGGCCTGCAGCGGTATTGGAGAAAGAGCGAGGGCAGTGGCTGAGCAGGTGACCTAGGTCACCACACAGGTGGCACCGAATGTCTTTACACAAGGCGGCCAGGTGACCTACCCCATCACACAATGCGCACTTCTGCATCTTGCAGCTGGCGCTGAAGTGGGTGGGGTCGCTGCACTTGTGGCAGACCTTCGGTTGCCCCTGGTAGAAGACCAGGATCCTGTCCCTCCCCAAGAACTCCGAGGAAGGGATGTGGGTGACCGTGCCGCCGGAAACCTTCAGTTTGACCATGAAGGTACAGCCCCCCGACCAGATGCCAAATTTGTCCCTGTTCTTTTTCCGGACCTCGGTGACTTCCCCGTAACGAGAAAGCCACGTCATTATGTCCACGCCTGCGAGCGACTCGTTACAAGTCACCATGGTCATTCGCTTGACGGCATTTTGGCGACACACCGCTTGCGCAACGAAGTCTCGCCATCCGGGCTCTTCTCGCACCAGCTCGTAGTTCAACCAGAAGAGCTCAAGCCCCTCTGGCCGCACGAAACTGATGTCAAAGAAGCGGGACGCCGAAGGATGTATCAGGGCAAAGATGTCATTTGCCGCGAAGCCCATCTTTAGAAGGAGCTCCACCACCTTGCTCCTGGGTGGTCAGGCTTCATTTCCCCCCACCTAAGACGGACCACATTCCTTCTTGGTGGCCCCTGCCCGGCTGTGGGGAGAGACCAAACAGTCCCTCCCTCCCTTTGCTGTTGGAAGGCGGCCAGGCCGTGTCTCTCTATCTAGAAAGACAGGTCCACCGTCCTCCCCTCTACTGTTACCGACCTTTCTCCCTTTAAAGGGCCTCCAGGAAACGGTGGTGCAAAGCACCATCCCTGGAGCCCAGAGGCGAGGAGACCCCCCCAGGACCACCCCGACCCCCAGCCGCGGCCCCCGCATAGTTACGTTGGGGTCTCGCGGCCGGGGGGGCAGGTGGGCCAGCCCTCCCACCACCACTTGTGCCTGCACCCTCATTCGTCCTCCCACTCACTCTCCCATTCACTCTTTTATTATTCCCACTCACCCCAGCATTCACTCCAGCACTTTCAGCCACATTCACACTCGCACTCTCTCCCTCATCCATGTCACTCACATCCCCATTCACGTCCGCAAACAACTCCTAAAAAATATCAGTCACCCCGCTCTCACATTCACTCACGCACTCCTCATACTCCTCAGCAACAATTTTATTTATATTTACATTTTTATTTACATCAGCATTACACAGTTCCTTTGCCGCAATTTTCCCTCCCACCTGCTGGGGGCCCTAGCTGGATGGGTGTTCCATGATTGTCCTTGCTGGCCAGGAGTGCTGCTGCCCCTTTAAGTGCCTCAGCACTGATGACACACTGCACATTGCCCTGGCTGGGCCTGGGAGCAGCAGCAGCTCCTGGTTTCTCCAGCAGCAATTTTTTTTCTTTTTCAGAGTTTCTTTTGTTTTCCTTGCTCTGGGCAGGGACAGCCTCTGGCACCGCTCCCTGCCCTGCACCCTTCTTCACCCCCTCCGCCGGCTTGCCAGGGGGCGCCAGAGTCCCCGCACCCTCAGATGAAGGTAGGTGGGCTGGGGACCCCGACAACCCCCCGCCGGCTTTTGGGGGCAGCTTGCTTGCACTGCTTGGAAGGGTGGGTGGGACAGAGGGCAGCGGGCCCACCGTGGCCACGCCCCCAGCTGGTCGCAGTCACTCCAGGCAGAGCCGCGGCCCCTTGCGAGACAATGCCCCTGGGTGACGCGAGCACAGCGGGCGGAGCCACGACCGCCGAGGCCACGCCCCCCGCCAGTCACAGCCACTACAGGCAGAGCAGTGACCCCTTGCGAGGCCACGCCCCCGGGTGACGCGGACGTAGCAGGCGGGACAGCGGCCGAGGAGGACACGCCCCCCGCATGCCACAGCCTTTGCAGGCCGGGCAACAATCGGGGAGGCCACGCCCCCCTCGCGGACCACCGCCGCCACCCTGTGCCCACCACTTGCCATGTAAAACTCTTAGGAATAAAATTCTTTGGATTTAAGTGCGCCGCCAGACAAATTATCAGATTCTAGTCATGTAGATGAATTGATCTCTTTGTTCCCAACGCGTTTCGAAGTCCATACTTCTTCCTCAGGGGATGTCACTAGTGGACCGTTGGATGTGCAGCAGGCTGACAAACTAATCCTATATGCTTTGCTCTCTCCTGGAAAGGGTGAGTATAATTCTTTATTACACCCTATAAGTCACCCGGATAAGACCCTATTGGGCTCTTGTTTTACCTATAGCTTGGACAAATTTCACCACATGCCACGGGCAGGGCTGGCCACTCCCCCTCGTCGCCCAGTGGCGGCGGAACCCCCCGCATGGACCCCCTTTTGGGTCGACGTTCCGGAGACCCCGCTCTTACCACGGGCGCCGCCATGGGAGCGACCAGCACCTTGCACCGCTTCAGTTGTTGTTTGATTTTTTTTGTTCACCCTTCCCAGACTTCTGGACCCCCACTAGCGATCCAGACTTAGCGGATCCGTACGTGGGGGGCCCAGAAGCCCCAGCACTCGCCGCCGGAGGTGCGGCCCTGGCTGTACCAACTTTACCTGGTGCCAGGCCAGCCCCCCCTGCCATCGAGGGCTGAGCCTGGACACCACCACCAACACCACAACCAGCACTGACCTCCATGTCGCTGCCCTGGTCTGAACTGTCACCAGATATGACAGTCAGGTCACAGCAGACATCTCTCTCCCTGCTCCCTCGCTGCGGACCCACCACAGGGCTCGAACTGGGGTGGGTAGCGGGTTCCACACAGCGGGACAGAGGGGCCCCGGGAAGAGGAGCAAAAACCAGTTGTTCCTCCATGCCAGAGGCCTTACGCCTGCGCCTCCTGTTTCTCCTCTTCCCGGTTGCCTCATCCTCCAGGCAGACTTCATCCCCAAACAACAGCGTGCCAAACCGTGCTGGGGATTCCATCTGCCGCACTCGCCTGAGGATGAGGCAGCCCCCCTCGGTATTACTCCCGCTCCCTCCATCCTCCCCCTCGCTCCCGCTTTCCTCCGTACGTATTACCGGAGTCCAGCGGGAGGGCCAATTGCTCAGGGGCTATCCCGCTGCATGTTACCTGACTCCTGCTGGTGTCCGTCAGGTCTTCAGGTGGAGGCGGCCCGGGTGTAGCGTGGGCGCCATCTTGTTCTTCCTCCTCCTCACTTTCCTCCACCTGGATGGGGCCTCCTGACCCCCCCCCCCCCACCGGCCATGGCCCTGAACCGGTCCTCGTTCCGCAGCTTCTCCTGGAAGGGGCCTCTGCCGGCCATGATGACACTTCGCCGGCCCTCCAGGGACCGAATCTCCCCTTTCAGCCGCTGGACCGTGGCGGCGACCTCCGCTCTTTTTGAGGTAGGGAGCCTGTTTTTAGATATTATCCTGGCTCCCTCCAACTCCCCCCGGAGTCTCCTCAGCTGCTTCCCGGCCTCCTCATATTCAGAGAGGTGGGCATGGATGCGGGAGGCGTAGGTGGTAGCCAGCTCTCCCACAGCCTTGGAGCCCCAGATATTAAGGGGGGGCCCCGCCTCACCTCTGCCGGCTGCTGAACCTCCGAGGGAAGGGCCCGCCACAGCCTTCACTTCAGGGGTCCCGGACCCTGGAGCCTTGCGGCCCCCTGGGGTACGCTTTTTCCCCATCCCTGGGACTGGCTGGCTGTGCCTTGGGCCTCCTGATGGTGGATGAGGCCCCCCCACCCCCAGCTGGCTTGCTGGGGGGTGGGAGCCAGGGGCACAGCCCCGGCGCTCAGTCCCAGGGAGAGTCCTCTTTCCTGGGAAGGGGGCAGATGGAAAGTCCTTGCAGGAAAAACCTCCCTTCCCAGGAGCTTAGCAATACCCCAGCATGCAGACGCTCAGCACAGACGCTCCTCCTCTTCCTGGGCGTGCCCAGAGCTGCACTCACTATTCTGCTGGTGCAGTCACTGTGTACATACATTACATTACTGATCCAGAGTTACATCCTGTATTATACTCCAGAGCTGCACTCACTATTCTGCTGGTGCAGTCACTGTGTACATACATTACATTACTGATCCTGAGTTACATCCTGTATTATACTCCAGAGCTGCACTCACTATTCTGCTGGTGCAGTCACTGTGTACATACATTACATTACTGATCCTCTTTTACATCCTGTATTATACTCCAGAGCTGCACTCACTATTCTGCTGGTGCAGTCACTGTGTACATACATTACATTACTGATCCTGAGTTACATCCTGTATTATACTCCAGAGCTGCACTCACTATTCTGCTGGTGCAGTCACTGTGTACATATCTAAGCAGGTGCGGGAATGCAGTAATGCAGGGAATGCAGAACAAGGCTGCATTACAAGGTTGTTTAATTGGTTAACAAGAAAAAGGGTGGCAACGGTCTCCTCGCAGGGAGCTAGTAACATTATCCAATAGATAGTAACAAGGGGAGTAAGCAAAGGGTTAATGCAACAGTCTGATATGTAAATGGCACTTATCGTGATCTTCTCTGGTCCTCATCCACATACAGCCCGATGGGAGTTGGAGTACCGACAGTGGTCGGAGCGGTGTCCTCAGGTGAAATCCACAAATCACTGTCCAGCTTTTGGCGGTAACGGGCGGTCACCGCTTTTGCCCGCTGAGCCTCTAGTCCATAAATCTGTGCAGCTGAAGAGGGGAGCGCTGCAGGAGTCTCTGTCCAACACCTGTGCTGCTGCGTGTCTATCAGTAATGGGGGACGCACCTCAGGGTCCTGCACTCGACACCCTCTCCTCATCCGGGCGCGCGATGCTCTGCACACTCACTGTCTTATTAGAGCGTCCACGTAAACTCTGCCGGGGCACGACTGCGCGCTGTCTCTCCCGCTGCGGAGCGCGCCGCACACCTGCCTCCGCTTTCACTGCCGGCGGGAAACACACTGCTTTTTACCGCCCTTTCTTCTGTTCTTTCTTCTGACCCCTCTTCGGGTCATGGGACCTGTTCGATCCTCTATTCTTTCCCCCCGGCAACACTGGACGCAGCTTCGACAGTTCCGGACCCGGTATGATGCAGGTACCCGCAGCCCGGTCTTCCTCCTTACACATACATTACACGATTGATCCTTTTATACTCCAGAGCTGACGCAAACTGTGGTCTAGTTCTCCTAGCAACCAATCAGAGTTTAGCTTTCATTTTGCCAGTTTTTGAAAACATCCAATCAGAGTTAAGTTTACATGTTCTAAACTGCATTGAAGAAATGGTACATGGTCTTTGATTGGTTGCTCAGGGAAATATAGTAATTTCCCTTGGAAACTATACAAATAGATATATTCTCAGATATTTGGGGCATTTCCGCCTTTCCCACCACCTTGTGTCTGGTTACTTTTAATTTTGACACATGGAATAAAAATCCTTCAGGTTTTCGTCTTCGTCTCAGTCGGAAACCAGGTGGTGCCTGAACTCCCCGGAGACGCTGCTTTGTTTATGATCCATGGCCGGCGCGGGGTGGCTGCGGTTGTTCGTGTTAATTACTACGATGAGACTCAGCCCTTGCTTGCTGGCACTTGTACGGAAAACTGGTGATTTGCGACCTTTGCTGACATTATGACTAGTCACTTTGGGGAAATGTCAAAAAAATGACATTTAAAATGGAAGATACTCCATAGCGGTTCAGACAGACGGCCGGGATATGAGCACCGGCGTGTAAATCTGAGACTGAATCACGACCAGGAGTCCCCATATGTGACATCAGTGTCCCCCATAGGACTGGATTAAGATGGAGGCTCGTGCGCCCCTCTGAATCAGAACCTAACCTGGCCCTAATGGCGGCCATAATTTACATGGTCCAAGTCTATGGCGAAAGATAGCCGGACATTGACTTTAGCCTTTACGCTCTTGCCCCCTCCTCTCAATACGATATGATCACTGATCAGCCATCAGGGGACCCCCAAATTCCTGAGACAGGGCCAGCTCCAGGTTTACATGGGCCCTTCGTTTTCCATTTTTCCTCCTCACTAGTGATGAGTGAATGTGTGTTATCTGCCATGCTCGGGTGCTTGGAAAATATGCTTGAGTCCCCGCTCCTAACAAACAGGCAATGCCCGCATGTGTTGCTGCTGTCAAACAGCCACGGGGACTCGACCATATTTTCCAAGCACCCGAGCGTGGCGGATAACACTTTATCCAAAGCACTCATCACTAATGAGGAGGAAAAATGGAAATCGAAGGGCCCGGGTAAACCTGGAGCCGGCCCTGTCTGTCAGGAAATTGGGGGTCCCCTGATGACTGATCCGTGATCATATCGTTCGCTCATCACTACTCCTCACCTTTCAAGAGACATAACTTTTTTTATTCTTCGGTTGCTAGAGTTGTATCACAGTTTTTTTTACATTTTTTTTTGCTATTTGAGCGTTTTTTTTATCCGATCTCTTTTCAACTTTTTTTTTTTTTATTATGATTTTTCTTTTAATCATTTAAATAGGATAAACATTATCATATTTTATTAGTTCGGACAGTTACGCACACGCTGTGATACCAAATCGTTATTTTTAGAGTTGAACTTTTATATATATATTTTAATTTGTTTTTTACATTTTTTTTTTTCACTTGTTATTTTACCAGATTTAGAACTCTAATATTACAGTGTATTGTAAAATTACTTTTGGCTCCAGAGGCGTTTAAACATGGCAGAAACAGACGACACCATTGACACGCCGTTTCCAACCTCTTAAGTGCCGCTGTCACAATTGACAGAGGCATCTAATGCTGTTAAACTGCTTGATTGGAGCTGGCTATCCAGCACCTGCGGGATCAAGAGCTGAGCCTGCTCCATACATGCAGTGGAAACAGGACCAAGAGGACCCCATGGCACAGTGCCATGCTCCACCAGGTGCTGGCGCCAGCCATGGTCTCAGAGGTGATCAGTGTAACCTTTACCCAAGGAAAGCAAAGGTAGAAAATGCTGAACTGGGAAGACTGATGGCAGAGGCCCCTAAGTCCAGTACATGGTAGCGGATGCACGATATGTGCCCCATGTGGCTTCCTCATAAAAAGGACATATATATATGGGGTGAAGTTAAAATGGTATTCAAGCCCTTGCATCCCATAAGGGGACAGCATTACTATAGATCAGGGGTCTTAAACACGCGGCCCGTGGGCCATATGCGGCCCCAGGCACTGTAGACCCCTTGGCGATCCCTGCCCGGTCCATAGTATATATGGATGTGTTGTTTCCTATCATAACAGCACAGACCTTTAAAGGGATTTTCCTATTTTCTTTGCACCTCTTCATGCTCGGTTCTGCCACACGGCGTATATAAGCCCCTTACGCAATACACCGTGCGTGTCTCTGACCCATGCGCCTCAAAAAACCTCCTCACTTTGCCGAAATTATAAACTCCAGTTGCACATTACATTACAAGGAACACGCTCGTCTGTATCACATAAACCTCGTAATATGCCAAGAACACTGAATAATGGAGGTGATGAACACTGGCGGTCTAAAACACACCATCCGTTCACAGATTGCGAAACACAAAGGCGGAGGAGGGGTGGAGAGGCGATACGAGAGAATGGAGTGTTTACAGCGTCCCCTGTATATATACCTTGGCTTCAAAACAAACAGCAGTCACATAAAAACAGCCCCGGCCATAAAGCACGGCACGATGGAATTTACAGGTCCATTTTTTTTATTCCCGCTGGCACCAAATGTCCAAATAAAATACAGCAGGAACCCTCTCTTTCCATAACTTGTAATGAAACATGAGACATAATTATTGTAACTAGCGGAACTATACAAGTCGGGGCACTCAGATGTTAAAGAGCGGGTCCGTTGGCTCGCCAAGTAAGAATACTTCTACACTGGTCCCGTTTGGATTCTAATGGCGCCTTGTCCTAATTACCAACTATATAATTTGCACCTCCCGCTTTAGACCAAACTTGTTATGGCGTCACACTCTCTAAGACGGGATACCACCTATATACAGGTCAAGTGGGCACACAACTTTAAAGACGTCCCATAAAGTCAGAAATTTGCTTACATGATGATCAGGGAAA
Organism: Dendrobates tinctorius; assembly: GCF_039654945.1. Classification (NCBI taxonomy): domain Eukaryota; kingdom Metazoa; phylum Chordata; class Amphibia; order Anura; family Dendrobatidae; genus Dendrobates; species Dendrobates tinctorius. Next base: position 3,139,034 of record NW_027361924.1, on the reverse strand, counting down.
ACTTTCCCGCCATTAGGGACCCAAAAAACAACCAGGCGTCCCAAACTTTCGCTAACCATAAAGCAATACCACTGCACATGATACAATTTTCAGAACATTTGAAAAACAATGAAAGAACATTACTTCTCAGAAGTAGACCGGGCTATCGTATGTCCAAGGAAATGAGCCTGAGCATGAGTTGGTGTACACGCAACGTATAAGAGTACGTTCACGCTGTGGGCATTTATCAGTCAAAACTTAAGAAAGAAACAAAATGAGCATATACCCTGCCGTAAGTAAATAGTATTAGTACATATAAATAACATAGGGTACTTAGTAGACACTGATCAAAAAAGGGTAAAAGCCATCCCACCGCGACAAGGTGAATGCCAATCGGGACGGACCTATCCTCTAGTATTAAAATCTCACATTGTATCACATGATCTCAATATAGATGGAGGTAGAGCAAAATCGGGGTCTGACTGGTCAGACACCTGGTCATGGGAAACTATATAAATGAAATGCCGAGCTCACAAAAGTGGTGGAACTTAAAAGACATCCCACCGCAACAAGGTGAACCCCCTATCTGGCCATCCACATAAAATAGACATCGGGCAAAAATGCAACTAATTATTCGTTCATCAGATCATTTGCATGAATGACACTATCATCAAAATATGAGACCAAATTGGCAAATTATGGAGAAAGTTTTAAAAATATATTAGTTTCCAAAAATCGGCTACATTTGGCCAATTATTGCCAAACGGTCGTAGGGGAAGATTTATGATGAGTGACCTTCTTTGAAGTCAGTTTTTCTTGAGGTTACATTGACTCTATTTGTTCCAAATTTATCGAAGTGGCAAGAGCGGAGTAAAATCACAAGCTTTGTGCAAAAGAAATTCTAAAATATCTGACTTTTTTTTTAAAAACATTCCTTGATCATTTCTACTCATGTTCTCAAATCCAATCTGATCCGATCATATTTTTGGCGGAAAAAGGATGGACAGTAAAAATGGACGACTCTTATGTTATGTGTCATCGGTAAGGACTCCAAGGCTGCTCCACAATGGAGTGGAGTTGTGGGACTCGGCTTTGAAGAACGTGTTGATCCTCTGAGCCAGGGTAAACATTGAAGTGAAATCAATGCTGTTTTTCCTTTGTTCTGCAGGTCTTGGAGGTCTCAGAGAAATGTTTGGAGCCCAGCTTGCGATGGTCGTTCTTCCTCCTAGACTGGTCATTTTTGGTTCCTAAAATCTAGACCCTTTTGTCCGCTCCGGATGCAAATCGCGGTTTCCATGTTGCAGAATTTATTCTGTCTAATTGTGTTAACGATTTCCATTTCGAAGAGGAGGATGCAGAATGCCACCGAGCACCAGGAGCATTTCATGATTTCTGTTTAATGTTCCTCTTTCATCGTCTTTTAGCACGCTTCAGAAACGGTTTGATGCCTGTTCCTTCTTCTTGCGTCTTGCATCGTTGGCCATGTGCTGGGAGATTTAAGGGTAAAAAAACCCCAAAATTGTCACTTTTTGATGTCCTGTCAGAAGAGTTGTAGCCGTTTGTCTGTCAGCCAGGAGAAGACTTCCTAGGATAAAAAGCTCCAATTTTGATAGAGCAGCTGTGGTGCAGGTGAACCACCGCATCCTTCCCCCATCCATCAGATGTGGACTTGGCGTAAGGAAAAAACAACGTCCCCCGGCCAAATGCCGCCTGGACAGGTTTTATTGCCGCTCTTCAACCTCAGATGCATCTAATATCATAACAGCGCGGGACTAGCATCGTATACGACACCGATTCCTTAATGGTTGCTATTTTCAGACTTTCATCTCAGTTTTGACACAACACAACAGTGATTTCAAAGCTTTAGTGTTCACGGGTCGGTCATAAATCAGATATTATGAGAAACACGAGGGCGGCTGGTTTGCAAGCCGCCGGCTACGCTCGTTTTTTTTTTACATAAGAATGGTATACTGTGAGATTCAAGGGACAAATGGACAGATCATTCGGGCACAAGGGTCGACGGCCTATGACCATTGGGGAACCCCTTAAAGGGGATTCTAACGATAGACATTTATTAGATATTTCTGTGCTATGTCCTAAATTTTTGATTGATCGCGGGTCAATTGGAGAACGGGGATCTTGTGTCTTCCCCTTTGAGGCTTTTGAGGCCATCATAAAGAAGGGGGTCAGAAGGACGATGTGTTAACTCAGATCAGTTGTATCATGGTCCTACTAGTTGGAAAGTGGCCAGAGATCTGTCTTGTCTTTTGGGACCACTTTAATAGATGGAAAACTCGGATTAATGATGGATTAATTTACAAGAGTAAAGGGGTTTTCTCCAGTGTCGTACAAGCAAGCATCATTGATGAAGTCAGTGATTGATTGCAGCGGTCCTAGACGGCACGTCTGAAGCAGCAGCATTGGGGTAAAAATTGCGAGTTACCTTTTTAGACCATTTCCTCCTCATGGACAATTTTCTTAAAAGATATATAATTTGATTTAAAAAAAATAAAATGATTCTGAATTCTTAGGACAAAACCTTTTGGCAAAAGAAATGTTAGAAGTTAGAAAAAAAAAACTTTTCATGCTGGAGAAAAAGAGTCTCCTTGATCCTATTTTTTCCATAGCCGGCCAGCGATAGGCTAGAATTTCCCTTTTGTACGAGAAAGAACCAGATATAATGTCAAGGTCTCGACACGTCAGCTGACAAAGCGTTATTCATCACCTGAAAGGAAGGGACACGGAACGAGGACATAGATGAGAATGAAAGAAAAAATGACGGGGAGAGAGGTACGGGGATCAGATGAAAGACCGGGGAAAGAAGAGAATGAAGGAGGGAGAGGAGAAGAAAGAGAACATAGATGGAGAGAAGAGGAAAAGCAGAAAAAGGAAGAATAGATTGAAAACAGAAGGAAAGGAAAAACAGAGAAGGAAAAAAAAGTCCAAAAATGGTGGATGAAAAAGTGATTAAGGAAAGAAACATGGCACAACAGGAGTGATTGAAAGAGGAAGAGACAGAAGAGGGGAAAAAGAAGGTGAGAACAGAGATAGAGAGGAGGAGAAGAGGCAAAAGAAAGGATAAAGGAAGAACTAAAAGGCAAAAATAACGTGAAAAGGTGAGATGGAGACAGCAAATATGAAAGCGATAAAGAAAGGATAAAAAGGTGAAAAACAAGAAAGAGGTAAAGAGGACGAAGAACAGAAAAAAGTAAGAGGAATAAGAAGGAACAGAATAAGAAAGACCATGGAGTGATGAAGGCAAGGGAAAGTAGTGAAGTAACAGAAGGACATCGTAACAAGGAAACGAAGGGGAAGAAGAGGAGGAAACAGAGAAGGGTGAATGAAATGGAGAAAAAAAATAAAAATGAGAAATAGAAGGAAGGAAAGAAAGAGGATGACAGTGAGGAAAGTGGGAAAAGAAAGGAGGATGAGAAAAAGAAATAGGAAAAGAGGCGGTCAGAAGAAAGACAGATAAAATAATACAGGGAGAGAAGAAAAGGGAGGATAGATGAGATCAAGTTGACAAAGAAGAAATTAAAGGAGAAAAGTTTTATAGAACTGAAAGGCAGCTAAAGGAAAGATGACGAAAGAGGAAGACAAAGCAGCAGGTGTGATTATATCTACTATCAGGAACTAATCTGAAGAGGAGGTCATGAGATGGGGCAGCTGTGAGGAAGTAACGGAAGTGACGGAAAGAGAAAGGTGAAAGGTCAGACAGTAATGAAAAGTGGAAATGGGAAGAAAAAATGGCAAAGAAGTAAAGAGAAGAGGTGAAGAAGTAATGAGAAGGGGTAAGGAAGTAATGAGAAGAGGTAAGGAAGTAAGGAAAAGAGGTGAGGAAGGAGAAGAGGTGAGGAAGTAATGAGAAGAGGTGAGGAAGTAATGAGAAGAGGTAAGGAAGTAAGGAAAAGAGGTGAGGAAGTAATGAGAAGAGGTGAGGAAGAAGAAGAGGTAAGGAAGTAAGGAAAAGAGGTGAGGAAGTAATGAGAAGAGAAGGAAGATTCAAAGTAAAAAGGAAAAGGGTGTAGAGGAAAGGAGATGAGGAGGTGAAGAAGTAACGAGAAGAGAAAGAGATGAGAGAGTCCCGAGAAGAAGAAAAGGAAGAGATGAGGAGATAACAAGTAGAGGAAGGTTTAAAGAATAACAAGAGGAAGAAATGAGAAGAGCAAGGGATGAGGAGTAGAGGACAGGAAAGCTTTGGATATTGCTCCGTTACCACTATGCTCAGGACTTGGCCTACACAACATTTTCTAGTCTTGGGCTCGCAGTATGGAATCTAACATGGGCCACGTTCTGGGGTGTCGGTGTAAATCTCGGGCACAATACTCTGATCGGGGCTTTACATAGTTAATTGTTATAACCTGGAGACGCTCGTCTACCTTATCAGGTAATTTTCCTAATTACACCCTTCTGCCATCCCTTCTCCGCGTCATCGCCACCTGTGCTGTTACATTTCCACTAACAAGTTTCCTTCCCAAAAGCTGAAATCAGCGATGGCGCATGACGTCCATGCGCATGACTCAGTGGATGACTCTTCCTCTGCCCAGGTCCTTCTCTCTCTCGGGCCCAGTCCTGGCGGAGTGTTTGCTCAGACGCTGGCATTCATCACTGATACACAGTATAAAAGCTTATAGGGAGTTGTTTAAAGGGTTTTATCTGCATCAATAAATCACCCTAATTGCCCGACCGGGGAAGGAAGGGAGATGTCAGCGGGCAAACAGAACGCATGTTTATTCAATCAGGGCAGTGCAAATGGCTGGTGCTGGGGAACGAGCAAATATCCGATCCATCAGGAGCCGCGCTCAGCAGGTGTTTGCTCTAAGGAAGCGACGTCCACAAATAACTGTGGCGCAAATAATCATTCCGCAAAACGGATGGGAAATCTAAAGTCGAAAGTCTACGGAACCAAAGACAGCCTGAAAAAGTTTCCGAAAGTATTCGTCATTGAAGCTTCACGTTATCTGCGCGTTTCATGTGAATAAGATCCATTGAAATTAGCACTCTGCACATACGGCACTGACACTTGGGGTACCGGATAATGATACTTGGGGTACAGGATAATGGCGCTGACACTTGGGGTACAGGATAATGATACTTGGGGTACAGGATAATGACACTGACACTTGGGGTACAGGATAATGATACTTGGGGTACAGGATAGTGGCACTGACACTTGGGGTACAGGATAATGATACTTGGGGTACAGGATAATGGCGCTGACACTTGGGGTACAGGATAATGACACTGACACTTGGGGTACAGGATAATGGCACTGACACTTGGGGTACAGGATAATGGCACTGACACTTGGGGTACAGGATAATGGTGCTGAAACTTGGAGTACAGGATAATGGCACTGACACTTGGAGTACAGGATAATGACACTGTTACATGGGGTACTGACACTCGGGGCACTGCATATTGATGACACTAATGTCCCTGCACCCATGCATGACCCCCTATTTACATGCACAGTCTTTTCCTGACACCCCTAATTCTATGATCACAGTGTTCCATTGCCGGAGTTGCTGCTGCTGCCGGTGATCTGCTCCTACCTGTAAGCACAACATATGGTGATCTGCTCGGCGTGTCTAAGCCTTGGGATTTATTGAGGACCTCCCATGGAAGAATACTAGATGGGTGGCAGGCGGCAATCTCCGTCCTGCCAGAATTTTAATTGCCTCGTGATTCATTATATGAAACAAAAACACATTTTAGAGAATAATTATTATTATTTGTACACATGCAATTGACAATTAATATGGTGTAACCTGACTTTACTACAAGTGTCTACATCATCTGTGCCTACATTAGCTATCTGAGAAACAGGGAGGCAGTACTATCTGTATCTACAGAGGAGACAGGAAGGCAGTACTATCTGTATCTACATAGGAGACAAGGAGGCAGTAGTATCTGTACCTACATTATCTACATAGGAGACAAGGAGGCAGTAGTATCTGTACCTACATTATCGACATAGGAGACAAGGAGGCAGTAGTATCTGTACCTAGATTATCTACATAGGAGACAAGGAGGCAGTAGTATCTGTACCTAGATTATCGACAGAGGAGACAAGGAGGCAGTAGTATCTGTACCTACATTATCGACATAGGAGGCAAGGAGGCAGTAGTATCTGTACCTAGATTATCGACATAGGAGACAAGGAGGCAGTAGTATCTGTACCTACATTATCGACATAGGAGACAAGGAGGCAGTAGTATCTGTACCTACATTATCGACATAGGAGACAAGGAGGCAGTAGTATCTGTACCTAGATTATCGACATAGGAGACAAGGAGGCAGTAGTATCTGTACCTACATTATCGACATAGGAGACAAGGAGGCAGTAGTATCTGTACCTACATTATCGACATAGGAGACAAGGAGGCAGTAGTATCTGTACCTACATTATCGACATAGGAGACAAGGAGGCAGTAGTATCTGTACCTACATTATCTACATAGGAGACAAGGAGGCAGTAGTATCTGTACCTACATTATCTACATAGGAGACAAGGAGGCAGTAGTATCTGTACCTAGATTATCGACATAGGAGACAAGGAGGCAGTAGTATCTGTACCTACATTATCTATACAGGAGACAAGGAGGCAGTAGTATCTGTACCCACATTATCTACATAGGAGGCAAGGAGGCAGTAGTATCTGTACCTACATTATCTACATAGGAGACAAGGAGGCAGTAGTATCTGTACCTACATTATCGACATAGGAGACAAGGAGGCAGTAGTATCTGTACCTACATTATCGACATAGGAGGCAAGGAGGCAGTAGTATCTGTACCTAGATTATCGACATAGGAGACAAGGAGGCAGTAGTATCTGTACTTACATTATCGACATAGGAGACAAGGAGGCAGTAGTATCTGAACCGACATTATCGACATAGGAGACAAGGAGGCAGTAGTATCTGTACCTAGATTATCGACATAGGAGACAAGGAGGCAGTAGTATCTGTACCTACATTATCGACATAGGAGACAAGGAGGCAGTAGTATCTGTACCTACATTATCGACATAGGAGACAAGGAGGCAGTAGTATCTGTACCTACATTATCGACATAGGAGACAAGGAGGCAGTAGTATCTGTACCTACATTATCTACATAGGAGACAAGGAGGCAGTAGTATCTGTACCTACATTATCTACATAGGAGACAAGGAGGCAGTAGTATCTGTACCTAGATTATCGACATAGGAGACAAGGAGGCAGTAGTATCTGTACCTACATTATCTATACAGGAGACAAGGAGGCAGTAGTATCTGTACCCACATTATCTACATAGGAGGCAAGGAGGCAGTAGTATCTGTACCTACATTATCTACATAGGAGACAAGGAGGCAGTAGTATCTGTACCTACATTATCGACATAGGAGACAAGGAGGCAGTAGTATCTGTACCTACATTATCTACATAGGAGACAAGGAGGCAGTAGTATCTGTATCTACATTATCTACATAGGAGACAAGGAGGCAGTAGTATCTGTACCTACATTATCTACATAGGAGACAAGGAGGCAGTAGTATCTGTACCTACATTATCGACATAGGAGACAAGGAGGCAGTAGTATCTGTACCTACATTATCGACATAGGAGACAAGGAGGCAGTAGTATCTGTACCTACATTATCGACATAGGAGACAAGGAGGCAGTAGTATCTGTACCTACATTATCTACATAGGAGACAAGGAGGCAGTAGTATCTGTACCTACATTATCGACATAGGAGACAAGGAGGCAGTAGTATCTGTACCTACATTATCGACATAGGAGACAAGGAGGCAGTAGTATCTGTACCTACATTATCGACATAGGAGACAAGGAGGCAGTAGTATCTGTACCTAGATTATCGACATAGGAGACAAGGAGGCAGTAGTATCTGTACCTACATTATCTATACAGGAGACAAGGAGGCAGTAGTATCTGTACCCACATTATCTACATAGGAGGCAAGGAGGCAGTAGTATCTGTACCTACATTATCTACATAGGAGACAAGGAGGCAGTAGTATCTGTACCTACATTATCGACATAGGAGACAAGGAGGCAGTAGTATCTGTACCTACATTATCGACAGGAGGCAAGGAGGCAGTAGTATCTGTACCTAGATTATCGACATAGGAGACAAGGAGGCAGTAGTATCTGTACCTACATTATCGACATAGGAGACAAGGAGGCAGTAGTATCTGTACCTACATTATCGACAAAGGAGACAAGGAGGCAGTAGTATCTGTACCTAGATTATCGACATAGGAGACAAGGAGGCAGTAGTATCTGTACCTACATTATCGACATAGGAGACAAGGAGGCAGTAGTATCTGTACCTACATTATCGACATAGGAGACAAGGAGGCAGTAGTATCTGTACCTACATTATCGACATAGGAGACAAGGAGGCAGTAGTATCTGTACCTACATTATCTACATAGGAGACAAGGAGGCAGTAGTATCTGTACCTAGATTATCGACATAGGAGACAAGGAGGCAGTAGTATCTGTACCTACATTATCTATACAGGAGACAAGGAGGCAGTAGTATCTGTACCCACATTATCTACATAGGAGGCAAGGAGGCAGTAGTATCTGTACCTACATTATCTACATAGGAGACAAGGAGGCAGTAGTATCTGTACCTACATTATCGACATAGGAGACAAGGAGGCAGTAGTATCTGTACCTACATTATCTACATAGGAGACAAGGAGGCAGTAGTATCTGTACCTACATTATCGACATAGGAGACAAGGAGGCAGTAGTATCTGTATCTACATTATCTACATAGGAGACAAGGAGGCAGTAATATCTGTACCTACATTATCTACATAGGAGACAAGGAGGCAGTAGTATCTGTACCTACATTATCGACATAGGAGACAAGGAGGCAGTAGTATCTGTACCTACATTATCTACATAGGAGACAAGGAGGCAGTAGTATCTGTACCTACATTATCGACATAGGAGACAAGGAGGCAGTAGTATCTGTACCTACATTATCTACATAGGAGACAAGGAGGCAGTAGTATCTGTACCTACATTATCGACATAGGAGGCAAGGAGGCAGTAGTATCTGTACCTACATTATCTATACAGGAGACAAGGAGGCAGTAGTATCTGTATCTACATTATCTACATAGGAGACAAGGAGGCAGTAGTATCTGTACCTAGATTATCGACATAGGAGACAAGGAGGCAGTAGTATCTGTACCTAGATTATCGACATAGGAGACAAGGAGGCAGTAGTATCTGTACCTACATTATCTACATAGGAGACAAGGAGGCAGTAGTATCTGTACCTACATTATCTACATAGGAGACAAGGAGGCAGTAGTATCTGTACCTAGATTATCGACATAGGAGACAAGGAGGCAGTAGTATCTGTACCTACATTATCTATACAGAAGAAAGGTAGGCAGTACTATCTGTACCCACATTATCTAAATAGGAGACAGGGAAACAGTACTACCTTTGTCTGCATCCAATATAGGGAAAGGCAGGGAGGCAGTATTTTCTGTACCTACATTATCTAATGGAAGACAGGGAGGTAGTACTATCTGTGCCTACATTAACTATGTGGGAAACAGGAAGGCAATACTATCTGTACATACATTATCTACATATAACACAGGGAGGCAGTATTATCTGTACCTACATTATCTACATAAGAGACAAGGAGGCAGTACTATCGGTACCTACATTATCTACATAGGAGAAAGGGAGGCAGTACTATCTATACCTACATTATCTACATAAGAGACAGGGAGGCAGTACTATCGGTACCTACACTATCTACATAGGAGACAAGGAGGCAGTAATATCTGTACCTACTTTATCTACATAGGAGACAGGGAGGCAGTACTATCGGTACCTACACTATCTACATTGGAGACAAGGAGGGAGTAATATCTGTACCTACATTATCTATACAGAAGAAAGGTTGGCAGTACTATCTGTACCCACATTATCTAAATAGGAGACAGACAGGGAAGCAGTACTACCTGTGTCTGCATCCAATATAGGGAAAGGCAGGGAGGCTGTACTATCTGTACCTACATTATCTAAATAGGAGTCAGGGAAAGAAGTACTATCTGTGTCTGCATCCAATATAGGGAAAGGCAGGGAGGCTGTACTATCTGTACCTACATTATCTAAATTGGAGTCAGAGAAAGAAGTACTATCTGTTTCTGCATCCAATATAGGGAAAGATAGGGAGGCAGTACTATTTATACCTACATTATCTACATAGGAGACAAGGAAGCAGTACTATCTGTACCTACATTATCTACATAGGAGACAAGGAAGCAGTACTATCTGTACCTACATTATCTACATAGGAGACAGGGAAGCAGTACTATCTGTGTCTGCATCTAATATAGGGAACGATGGAGACAGTACTATCAGAACCTTAATTACCTACATAGTAGAAAGGAATGAAGTACTATTGTGACAGGTCATTCCTGTGGAGACAGTGGCTGTTGCAGACTGTTGTCGCCCAATATAATGAGATGCCGCAGTGGGAGAAACTTTGGGGTGATACTGTTGTTGTACGGCTGTTTTTTCTTTATTTGTCAGGATTCACATTTGGAGCCGCGTGCGTGATAATTGGATCGGTAGGTAAAGACTGTGCTCTATGGGACAGCGCCCCTAGTGGCCGAATTGTTAACAGGCTGGAAATTCTGCTGCAAAACTTTACAAGAAAAAGACACTTCAAAGCCACAAATGCCTCTTATATCGTGTGAAATGATCTTACAAAACCACAATCTTGTGCCAATTCAGACGCTCAATGGGTTTTTGTCATTCCGTGCCGCAGCGCGAAACGCGGGAGCGAAAAGTAAACCAGACCTGACAGCTGCAAAACAAGTTGTCTCTGCCGTCTGAGTAATGTATTCTGGAAGACAAAGAGAGAAGTCTGCAAAATGTGCAAACACTGGAGGGGCCCTACATAGTGCACCGCCGAGAGTCTCACACCCCAGGGGATCTCATATTATAGGGCATCGCGGCCACTGTGTAAGAAACACACGAGGAAGCCGAAATCACACAATCAGCCTAAAGGACAGACCAGACTAAAAGTGCTGGAAGTTCAGGCCATCCTAAAACAGCCTAAGATACAAGCCAGACTAAAAGTGTTGGAAGTACAGGCCATCCTAAAACAGCCTAAGATACAGGCCAGATTAAAAGTGCTGGAAGTACAGGCCATCCTAAAATAGCCTTAAGGACAGGCAAGACTAAAAGTGCTGGAAGTACAGGCCATCCTAAAATAGCCTTAAGGACAGGCAAGACTAAAAGTGCTGGAAGTACAGGCCATCCTAAAACAGCCTAAAGGACAGGCCAGCCTAAAACCGCTGGAAGTACAGGCCATCCTAAAACAGCCTGAAGTTAAGGCTACTCTAAAACAGTAGGGGATCCAGGCTGCCCTAAATTTCTGAGACGTTCAGGTCTCCCTAAAAACAGCAATGAGGTATAGGCCCCTCTAAAACTGCCATTGAAATAGGCCATTCTAAATGTTTGAGGAGTTCAGTCTACCAGCAATAGGCACAGACCATCCTAAAACAGCAAGAGGCACAGGCTACTCTAAAACAGCAAGAGGCAGAGGCTACTCTAAAACACAAAGAGGCACAGGCTACCCTAAAACACCAAGAGGCACAGGCTACTCTAAAACACAAAGAGGCACAGGCTACCCTAAAACAGAAAGAGGCACAGGCTACTCTAAAACAGCAAGAGGCACAGGCTACTCTAAAACAGCAAGAGGCAGAGGCTACTCTAAAACACAAAGAGGCACAGGCTACCCTAAAACAGAAAGAGGCACAGGCTACTCTAAAACACCAAGAGGCACAGGCTACTCTAAAACAGCAAGAGGCACAGGCTACTCTAAAACAGCAAGAGGCACAGGCTACTCTAAAATAGCAAGAGGCACAGGCTACTCTAAAACAGCAAGAGGCACAGGCTCCTCTAAAATAGCAAGAGGTACAGGCTACTCTAAAACACCAAGAGGCACAGGCTACCCTAAAACAGAAAGAAGCACAGGCTACTCTAAAACAGCAAGAGGCACAGGCTACCCTAAAACAGCAAGAGGCACAGGCTACCCTAAAACAGCAAGTGGCACAGGCTACTCTAAAACACCAAGAGGTACAGGCTACTCTAAAACACCAAGAGGCACAGGTTATCATCATTCAGCACCGGGATGGGCCCCATTTTGTGATACAAAAATGCCCAAAGTTTAAGGCTACCAAAATCCAGCCAGCTCCGGTCTGGGCCTGTGCGTTGCGGTGCAGCGGGGCATATTTCCCGTCCCGGCCTGTGGTTCTCCTCCCTGAGTGTGGTCTCCTCACACCCAGCCCGGGCAGCTGCATCTTTTTTCTTTGAAATCAGATCCGACCTCCCGGTCAGGATGATGTGGATTATTCCGGCTACTGCGGATAAGGTTTAGATCCCTGACCGCTGTTGGGACCAGCTGGGCGCATGGTCGTGGCGAGCTGGGGGCAACAAGTGTCAGACGGCTTACTAAAAAGTCTGAACAGAAAAAAAATCATCTACAACAGAAATCGGCAATGGAGGTTAATATCCGTGTGTAAAAGTCCTGCAACTCATGGATCGGATATAAAATCGTATATGCGTGTCTGCTACTATAATCTGCTGCAGAAAAGCACATATAATACCGCCATATCGTTCTCACATAATGCAGCTTTATATTACTCATGTAATACTGCTACATAGCTCACACATAATACTGCCATAAAGATCACGCATTATGCTGCCATATAAGTGCTCATATAATAGTGCCATACAGGTCTCAAACAAGACCGTCAAGTAGTTCTCACATAATACCAACATATATTTCTTACATAATACTGCCATATAGACCATACATGATGCCGACATATATAGATATCACATAATACTGCCATATGAATCACACATAATGCTGCCATATATAGTGATCACATAATACTGCCATACAGACCACACATAATACCGCCATATATATTTATTGCATAATACTGCCATATAGGTCATACCTAATGCCACCAGATATATATATTGCATAATACTGCCATATGGACCACATATAATGTTGATATATTTTTTTTTACATAATACTGCAATATAGCTCACATATAATACTGCCAGATATATTTATTGCATAATACTGCCATATAGATAACACATAATGCCATCATATATATTTCTTACATAGTGCTGCCATATAGACCACACATGATGCCCCCAAGTATTATGTGTAATCTATATGATAGTATTATGTGTAATCTATATGACGGTATTATATGTGATCTGTATGGTGGTATGATGTTTGAGCTGTATGGTGGCATATTGTGAGAACTATATGATGGTATTATATGAGAATTATATGGTGGTATTATGTGTGATAAATATGGCTGTATTATGTGTGATCTATATGGCGGTATAATGCGTGACATATATGGTGGTATTATTTGTGATCTAATTCACAGTATTATGTGTAATCTACAGTGGGTACGGAAAGTATTCGGTCCCTTTGCTCAGTATTGAGTAGACGCACCCTTTTGAGCTAGTACAGCCATGAGTCTTCTTGGGAATGATGCAACAAGTTTTTCACCCCTGGATTTGGGGTTTAGGTCAGGTTCACCTTCCAACAAGACAATGACCCTAAGCACAGAGCTAAAATAACAAAGGAGCGGCTTCAGAACAACTCTGTGACCATTCCTGACTGGCCCAGCCAGAGCCCTGACCTAAACCAAATTGATTATCTCTGGAGAGACCTGAAAATGGCTGTCCACCAATGTTCACCATCCAACCTGACGGAACTGGAGAGGATCTGCAAGGAAGAATGGCCGAGGATCCCCAAATCTAGGGGTGAAAAACTTGTGGCATCATTCCCAAGAAGACTCATGACTGTACTAGCCCAAAAGGTGCTTCTACTCAATACTGAGCAAAGGGGCTGAATACTTTATTATGTGTAATCTATATGACAATATTATGTGTGATCTGTATGACGGTATTATGTGTGATCAATATGGTGGGATTATGTGTTATTTACATTGCGGTATTATGTGAGAACTATATGGTGAATTAATATGAGATCTATATGGCAGTATTATGTAAAAACTGTATAGTGGTATTATCTGTGATGTATGTGGCAGTATTATGTGAGAATTATGGTGACACTACGTGTGATATATATGGTGGTATTACGTGTGACATATGTGGTGATATTATGTGTGATCTAAGTAACGGTATTCTGTGTGATCTATATGACAATATTATGTGTGCTCTATATGACAGTATTATGTGTGATCTATATGGCAGTATTATGTGTGATCTATATGAAAATAATATGTGAGAACTATATGGCGGTGTTATGTGTGATATACTGTATGGCGGTATTATATGAGAACACTTTGGCGGTATTATGTGTGATCTATAAGACGGTATTATTTGTGATCTATATGGCGGTATTATGTGAGAACACTAATGGTATTAGGTGTGAGCTATATGGCGGTGTTATGTGTGATCTATATGGCAGTATTATATGTGAACACAATGGTATTGTTATGTGTGATCTATATAATGGTATTATGTGAGAACACTAAGGCAATATGTGTGATCTATATAATGGTATTATGTGTGAACACTATGGCAGTATTATCTGCAGAAAGGGGACCCATTCTAGGGTGGCTCTGGCTGAGCACCTACACACGGGTCTGGGGTAATAGAGGGGGCGGTTAGGTGCAGTCAGGGGAGGGCTGGAGAGGCAGCTGAATAGAGGGGTCTCATTTATATCGTCACTGTATGGCTCCATTTCCCCAGCCTGCTTCCCAGCGTGACCCCGGACTGCGCCTGTCGCCTCGCCTTCACACGTCGCCAGGACAGGATGAAGAAGACAGGATCTGAGGAGGGGAATGGGGTCTTTGCATGCAAAGTCTGGATCAGAACAGGCCATCAATCAGCAGGAATGTTTCCTGGATTTCTGTGGAGCAGACAAGCAGACGGTCCGTCCATGTGTATAAAAGACAGCGCTCTGTATACAATCCCTGGCTGCTCCGCGCACCGACCAGGGGGCTGCTCCTTCCTGCCTCCACGAGTCACTACATAGTCTCCGTGGCCTCTCCGCTGTACCCCACTGGCCGCGTCTATTGCCTAATATGGCGATATGGGCACCGGTTACTTCATGATGTCACGCGGTTTAAAGGGGCAGAGGAGACGGCATGGTTAATGGCGCACAGCGTTCTTCTCCGCGTCCCGCCAGCCATCGCTGACACAACTAGGAAGCCGCTCCGCATCGCTCCTACTAAATCACGGAAAAAGTTGTGTCTCCCGGCCGCCTCGTATATACAAGGCATCGGACGAGAGTTATTGTCAGCCTGCGAGCGGAGTACATGACATTCATTATCTCCCAGTGATTACCCGGCCGCGCAGATCGAAAATATCCGGCATCGCTGCCAGCACGGCTGCACCATGTCCCCCGCTGACTGCGTGCGGCATCCCTCTCCATATAGTATATCTATACGTACAGCCTCCGCAGCCACGCCGGGGCATCACTAAGCTGGGATTGTCATAGGGGATCGAGGACACTCCTAAGATATTAGCTATCCAGTGCACATGGCAAACCCAGCTCTGCTGCGCGCATTACAGCCACAGCCGGGTGAGAAGTGCGGGTCACACCATAGCAATCCCCATCACGGCATAGAAAACAACTCCAGAAAGAGCCGCAACCAGGATCTCCAGGGACATGGGGTCCATGACGGGGAAAAATTATATGAACCGACGTCGATAGATAGGTAGGTAGATAGATAGCTAATAGATAGATAATAGATAGGTAGATAATAGATAAAGAGATAGATAATAGATAGAGAGATAGATAGAGAGATAGATAATAGATAGATAGATAATAGATAGAGCGAGATAGATAGCTAAATAATAGATGATAGATAATAGATAGATAGATAATAGATAGATGATAGATGATAGATAATAGATAGATGAGATAGATAGCTAGATAATAGATGATAGATAATAGATAATAGATAGATGATAGATAAAAGATAGATGATAGATAATAGATAGATGATAGATAATAGATAGATGATAGATAATAGATAGATGATAGATAATAGATAGATGATAGATGATAGATAATAGATAGATGAGATAGATAGCTAGATAATAGATGATAGATAATAGATAGATAGATAATAGATAATAGATAGATGATAGATAAAAGATAGATGATAGATAATAGATAGATGATAGATAATATATAGATAGATAGATAATAGAGATCCCCACAATCTCGTCCATCCTTGGCCTCCTCCCTTTATCCATAAATTCAGTCCCATCAACCTAGAACTTTCACACATCAAAGAATCCACAAGGACAATCTGCAGAAGAACAAGATCCATCTGATCTGAACAAGTTTATCCTCCTCCGTTATCACTACAGAGCGCGGATCCTCAGGAGATTCAGTTTCGGGGACCAGGACCAGTCCTCAGATTACATAAACTCACGCCTAGTCCTATCCATCTCCCGAAGAAGCCACCAGAACGAGCCTTGTTCTCTCCAATCCACACCCAATAGTCTTGTCTCGAGCTTTCACCATCTCAGATGCAGCAGGGCTGAGGTTGTCAGACTAATGTAGGGTGACCTTATATCAGAGACCTGCTATGGTAACATAGAAAAGACACAGCTTCGAAGAGTTAAGTGACAATTTCAGCTCTACTGCATCTGTTTTTTAGATTTAAGCAGTCGGCCTGCTCCCCCTGTTGGAAACTTTGATCCAAAGAAAGCAAAAGCAACTTTGAAGCAGACGAATTCGAGAAACCTTCATCATCACCAATTTCCTACCAGGTCCCTTCTCCTACATGAGAGGATGAGGGATTTTGCAGAACGTTATAGAATTTCCAGGAAAGGATATGGGTTACAGACCAGTCTCAGACACCAGCTCCGTGGACGGGTGGTCTGCTTAAGCCAGAAGAATACAGTGGGAGCCAACGCTGGATACGGGACCTGTTCACCTTCCTCAGAGCCCTGACCTTGTTCCCGACTCCTGCTCGAAGATCCTCCTGAGCCCAAACTTCCCAGAGCTGATTTTTCCGCACTTCCCCCATCCTCATCTTCACCAGGGTCCTCCGCCGGTGGCATGGGGGGTATAGGAACCCTGATATCATCTCCGGCCAGCGGCTGGAAAGGCTCTCTTCTCTCGCCATCAGTCATGATAGCAAACGGCACCTGAAGAAGAGGAGCACAGAAAAACATTAAGGTCTACAGGGTGGTCAACCCAAAAAGAGTATCACAATGGTCAATAAAAGACTCAATGGTTAATGATTATCATCTTTCATTGGTGAAGGTGGCCAAACACATTGGATGGAAGTTGGTCGATGGTTGAACAATTGTTCATTGAACGATTGGCTAGTGAAGGATCATTTTGGCGAAGTAGCTCTACACACTTTAGTCCTTATTGGCCATAAGGATGAAGGATCTTTTAGCAAATGTTCTTCAAAAGTAAGATCTTTAGCCCAACTAATGGCCAATTGAATTTCAACCGTCCAAAACTTATTGATTGAAATCATCTATTTTCATTGCATTTAGTTTAAGGTATATGGACCTTTCTTCACCAACCACCCAAAGAACATCTCCTAAAAACACCAGGAAAGGTCAAGAAGTCTTCATCTTACTCATACATGGAAAAGATGGGTCAATGTAAATATGGCTGTTATTCCCACTCCAATGGAAGGATAGATTCAACTATCTTAATTGCAAATCCTCTTCTGTAGAACAATTTGTCCTTCAGGAAACCTGAAGAGCTCCAGTGGTCTTCACTCAAACTGGTATTAGTAATCACAAGGCTGAAAGGAATAAGAAAAAGACGCCAGACTTGTCTACTAAACATGGACTTGCCCATCCGGAGTAGACTACATAGAGGACCTGTAAAGGCCTTCACCCAAGCTGATGTTAGGAAGGTGAAGACCATCAGAGGTCCTGTAAGAAGTCCATGACTAAAGGTAGATTTGCTCTTCAGGAGTAGATTACATACAGGACCTGTAAAGGCCTTCTCCAAAGCTGATGTTAGGAATGTGAAAACCATCAGAGGTCCTGTAAGAAGTCCATGACTAAAGGTAGATTTGCTCTTCAGGAGTAGATTATATACAGGACCTGCAAAGGCCTTCACCCAAGCTGATGTTAGGAAGGTGAAAACCATCAGAGGTCCTGTAAGAAGTCCATGACTAAAGGTAGATTTGCTCTTCAGGAGTAGATTACATAAAGGACCTGTAAAGGCCTTCACCCAAGCTGATTTTAGGAAGGTGAAGACCATCAGAGGTCCTGTAAGAAGTCCTTGACTAAAGGTAGATTTGCTCTTCAGGAGTAGATTACATACAGGACCTCTAAAGGTCTTCACCCAAGTTGATGTTAGGAAGGTGAAGACCATCAGAGGTCCTGTAAGAAGTCCATGACTAAAGGTGGATTTTGCTCTTCAGGAGCAGATTACTTAGAGGACCCAAAATGGTGTCTATGTTGGTCTTCACTTAAGCTGATTTTTATAAAGACGAGGGTGAAAGAAAAGAAGAATTGAGTATTCCTTATTTTTATTACAGGATTGGAATTTCTTTAAGGTTCCTCATCAAGGTAGATTTGCCCTTCAGGAGTGGACTATATACAGAACCTGTAATGGTCTTCATCCAAGCTGATGCTAGGAAGGTGAAAACCATTACAGTTACTGCTAGTAGTTCATGACTAATGGTGGATTTGCCCTTCTGTAGCGGAGTACCTATAGAATCTGTAATGGTGTCCATGTTGGTCTTCACCTAAACTAATATTAGTAATCAATAAGATGAAACGAATGAAAGGAGAGAAGACTTAAGGATTCCATCTTTTTACTCTAGGGTAAGGTTCCTCATCTTTGGTTGACGGACATATTTGGCTGATGAACATTATGGCTGACGGACATTATGAGTGGAGAAAAGAGTAACCGACACCTTAAATCACGATACCATAGTCATTGATTCTACCAAGCCAAGGTTTTCTGAAAATTCTTGGTCCACCCTTCCCCATTGAGAAGGCTTCACCATTCTACCAAGAAGAACCTGCAATGTCCTAAGCTGTGTCCAAAATCAGTATTGACCAAAACACTAAAATCTAGCAAGAAGAATAAGGGAAGTAGAAAATGTCAAGAAAATCAGTAATAAAGAGATGGTACAAAGAAGAAGAAGAAGGTGGCAGGGAGGACCATACATTTCAAGGAATGTAACAAGACAAGAGCAGAAAGAAGACAATGGAGGAGATTATTGAGGGATCCCACAGATGAGACAGTACAATTGGGATAAGTGCATGGAAGCCTGTAATGTAATAATAACCCATACAGGTGGTATAATGGGGCGCCCTCCATAGGATACATGTGCCATGCCCACCATGCTGTCCCTCAATTACTATTAATTCGAAAGGGATTTTCTGCATCTGATGAATGAAAATGATTTCTGCACGGCAAAAAGAAAAGTATCTGAGGCTCTTTGTCTGGCAGCGGGCACTCCCTGATAGTCGTGCCAATTCCTGCCCGGTGGGAACACCTTCCACTTTGGGAAGCCTAATGTCTATAGAAATGTAATCATTCCCTCTAATAAGCCTTGAGCATATGGTGCCCATCACAAGTGGTCCTTAAAGGGTATAGACATGTGGCCGATATACCGACCCCGTACCCTACTTAGAGGTTGCTAGGCTCAGAATATCTCATTGGCCACAGTATACAGCACCAAGGGATCTATATACAATCCCTCTCCCATATATTATCCAGTATCTTTCACCAGACAGAGACAATGTGTAATATATACAAAGAATATCGCCGTGAAATATGAATATAAAGCGCAGCATATACAATGCACGCATGATGTATGGGCAGATGCGATACAGAGTGTATACCTGTGTACATAATACCGTCATATATTTATAATGAGCCTATAGATCATATAGCGCATGCTGTCTGAACTGCGCTGAGGATGCCCAGGCGAGCTATGTAATGTATACAGTTTACAGTCGGCCAATGTACAGTAGACACATACTATACATACAATATATCCCCAGCTGCTTTTTTTTGCCATTGCCCTGTTAGATGAAGGCTTATTATAACCATTGCCTGTGCCCAAATTAGGAAGAGATGTGTTTGTGAAAAGTGAAAAAACAGGCTGAAGACTTGAGCAGGGCTGGGGAGAGGGAATTGGTTCCTGATGTGCCTTTGCTGGGGTACAACATATGTGCATGCTAAATAAGTTAACTTAAGGCTTACATAAAAATCCCAGACCCTTTACTGGTAACGATGACGCTCCATTAACCAATTAATGCCCTCCCTTCCTCCCAATAACAAGATACAATGTATCATCTTCCGCATCCAACATTCTGTCCTCTTTCACATTAGTATCAATCGTCACCTCCCCACGAATCGAAAGGGTTAATGATCCATGTCCAAACCCTGAGACTTCAAAACTGTCCTTTGTGTAAAGGGTTAAAAAAAACCCCACCCTTATATAACCCGCAAAACTAGAGCTGCCCACCCAGAAGCACCTAATAAGAACTTGAGACACCTTTGATGACCAGGTACCATCAAAAGAACTTTACCCGCCCTACCAGATAGATCCACAGCTTTCCATGATGGTGGCAACCCAAACACAAAGGTGCCACTCAGCACCCTTAGTGTTAAAAGACCTTACCCACCTTAGCTGATTGCCAGCTTTTGATAATGGTACTCCCAAAAACTCCAAATCATATAGGCTACTACTATGGTTCCACAGTATTGGGTGATGGTAACTCAAACACAAGGGTTAAAAGCTCGCACCCACCCAATCGTTCAATAGCACTTGATAATGATCCACTGCAGTGTAAGGGTTAAAAGTCCTAATACACCCCAAAAGCTTGGTGGAAAATGGAACAGGTGCCACCTGGCACCATTGGAGTTAAAGGTACCCATCCCTTCCTTTTAGTTCTTATGCTGATGGTACCCCAAACACTGGGTGCCTGATCACCAAAACAGACCTCCTGATCGACAAACCCCTAGGGAGTGACCCTACAATGTGGTGGGCACCCATCTAGCGCCAATGGCGTCCTTACCTTAATTTAACGGAATCCTGGCTTCCCAAAAGCATCGCTCACCCCCACTTTTACATGAAATCCCAAAGTAGTAATAAGGGGGTGGAGGAAGGGGTTAAGAGGTCCCCCTTCTGAGAGCCAAAAAAATGGTGTATATCCAAAGATGGTAGGGGGATCCAGGTGGGATGTGAGGGGGCAGGGTGTGTGCCCTGAAGAGTACAATCCAAGGGTTGGTAAATCCAGCACAATCCCCCAAAAAAAAGGTTCTTCTTCTTGATCCAGTGAGTTCAGGTGATGTTAGAGGTGGTGGTGTTTGGGGGGTCTTGGATCAGGATGGGGGTATATGGGTGACTTGGAGTTTAAGCTCTTTGCAGTAGGGAAAGCATTCACTCCTCATCCCAGCAAAGCCTTAACAGAACTGAGCAGGAAACTTGTACTCATGTACCAGGAGGGAGGAGAGAAAGCACAACTAGGGATGAGGGAGGGAGGAGAGGAGGAGAGCTAGGGGGAGGTGGGCACAGAGGAGAGGAGGGGGATGCTGCTGCTGCTGCTTTAAGAGCAGGACACCTCTGCATGGAGGGTAGAGTAGCAAGGCACTGACCCCTCCCCAACCTCACCCAAGTCAGTCTGCCCTCCTCTCCTACCCCCAGGGGGACTCAGGTGCTCTCACATTGTCTCATCCCCTAAAGGTGAGGGCAGCTGGGGACTGTCACCATGCAGACACATGTGTCACTCCGGAGTGCCATCCTCAGTCTATAGGGATCCTGCATCGTCAGCGTTACTTTATTACTATTGTTCCCGCGTTTTCTGCGTTTTTATTATTTACCAGCCTTCCTATCATTTGCATCCGTTTCCATTATTCTTTTCAATCATTTATGTGTAGACTTTTGAATTATTTTCAATATTTAACATATTTTTTATGTAATATTTTATTAATATTTGTATGTATTTTTTTTTCTATAATGATGTTACTTTATTATTTACCTAATTGTATTTATTGTTTATATTTATTATTTAGTATTATTTATATTTAATACTGTATGTCGTCATTGATTATCAAATATAAAATAACATTATTATTATTATTATTATTATTATTATTATTATTATTATTATTATAAACATCATCATGGACTAAAATGACTAAAATGAAGCTGGAAAAAAAAAAAATCAAAATTGGAGAATGATATAAACGGCGTATTTTTAGGCCGCAGATTTGGCCACAGTAGGTCCTCTCTAAATTCTAGGCAGATTTTGATGCAGATTTCACCTTTTTCAATGCAAAGGGGCAGCCCATATTTTGCCAAATCTGCCATGGAAAAATACCCTAGATCTACTCGTGGCGTGACCATATTTTATTACATGGTGCCCATTGAATTAAATTCATGGTGCACCCAGTCTTCCAGGCATGATCATCTTTTGTAGAACCCCCACCACCCATCTAATAAGTGGGGGTCTCACCCTTCCCCCTCTATGACATCCATACACCTTAAAACAGGATATGGACAGATGTTACCCCAAGTGGCCAGCCCCACTAAGTAACCCATTGCTTGTGTTTGTCACACTGGTGATACGTTTTTGCTCTGCTGTTATCAGTGCTGATCCCCTATTAATGTGCATTCATTGCAGATAAGCCACAGAGACAAGCAGCTGCCATACACACCTGACCACCCCTTATCTCCATTGGGTCCTCATAAACTATACATTATTGTGGGGTCCCAATAAAATCTGATGTCTGTGGCCAATTCCCTCCATAATGGAGCTGATCTATAGTGCAGGGAGGATGTTGATGGACAGGTGAGGTTCTGCTGCAGCTGCACTCCGCTGACCTTAGGCTACTTTCACACATCAGTTTTTTGCCGTCAGGCAGGATCCGGCTTTTTTTAGAAAAAACGGATCCGGCATAAATTTTGGAGAACTGTAGAAACGGATCCGGTTTTTTGCTGGATCCGTCTCTGTTCCTGGCGGCTGGCCAATTGGATCTGAGCATGCGCAGACTTAAAAAAACCGGATCCGGTGGCTGGATCCGTCTTTTTCTGGATCCGGCGCATTCCGGCGCCCATAGACTTTCATTGTAGCAAAAAGCTGGAAGCGCCGGATCCGGCGCTTCCGGCTTTTTCGCCGGAGACAAAAAACGTTACAGTAGCCGTTTTTTCCAGACGCCGGAATGAGACAAGTTGCCGGATCCGGCAAAAAACGGATGAAACGCAATGCCATCCGGCATGATCCGGCGCTAATGCAAGTCAATGGGGAAAAACCGGATCCGGCATTGCATTTTGCCGGATCCAGTTTTACAAAAAAAAGCCGGATCGCGCCTGAAGGCAAAAAACTGATGTGTGAAAGAGGCCTTAGTGATGAAGAAGTGACAGCGAACCCACCCTACCCATCTTCGGGGCAGCCTCATATTCTCCGAGGCTAAACAAGGCAGGCTGGAATAATGACAGATCTCCCCGTGCACAAGGTCGGAAAGTCGCTCAATTAGCCTAGCTCAGCACATGGCAGGGGAATTACACAACAACTGCTCATGTAGGATGAAAAGCCCCCTTTACTCTATTAGACGACCCTGCCCCCTCGTAGTAGTCAGCAGTCTCACTGATATCTGTTTCTGTGAAAACTGGGTGACAATCAATACGGCTTCGGTAGGGGATGTCAAAGAGGTGGCACCTCCATGGGGACAATACTAGGACTTGAGAACCCCCAAAAGGCCACTTTGTCCCAGTTAATCAATACAGGTTCTGTAGGGGATGTCAAAGAGGTGGAACCTCCATGGTGACAAAACCAGGACCTGAAAACCCCAAAAAGCCACTTTGTCCCATTTAATCACTAAAGGTTCTGTATGGGATGTCAAAGAGGTGGCACCTCCATGGGGACAATACCAGGATTTGAGAACCACAAAAGACCACTGTCACAGTTAATCAATACAGGTTCTGTAGGGGATGTCAAAGAGGTGGAACCTCCATGGGGACAATACCAGGACTTGAGAACCACTAAAGACCACTTTGTCCCATATGGGGAGACCAATACTATAATTGACATCATGCTATATCCTGAATCCCATGGATTTTTGCACCGTGGCTCATTGGCCGGCAGCTCTTAGGATAGTCCAGGATGAGGTTAATTCCCCATCCAGCAGCTGCAGCGCTCATTACCAGATCTCACATCTCTGCAGACTGAGGACAGCAGTGTGAAAGCAGAGGCAGCAGCATCCCGCTAAGCTCCTTACATTAACCCTTGCGCTGCTCATCAGTGACATCTGGATGGGATTCGCTAAACACACCTAATCCGCTAGCGAAGGGTTATTACACTGCTATAGGATGATGGGAGTCATTGAATGGAGACTTAGACCGGAAAAGCTGGAAATGAGATTTTTAATGTACATTACAGACATAGGCTTGTGAAACTTCACGGACGGCGTAAATGAATTTTACAGAATATGCATGGTTTAACCCTTTACCGCACCACTATAGCCATCAGCGCCTACCTAATCTTGGGCTCAGGCATTTTCCACCCATTGTGCACACTTTAAAATGTCTCGGCAAAATATGGTGGATTTTACAATTTTTTGTCCACTAGGTGGCAGTATAACCAAACTTTTTTTTTATTCCCTTAAAGAGCTTTAATCCTTGGCCAATTCCACCATGATGAGGTTATCAGGAGAAATCGGGCAGGGGTAGCGTCATGGTGTCAGCGACCTGGGAAGAAGAAGGAGAGTTATACAGTGGATGAAGCAGAAACTCACAGCAGCACAGAGTATGTCAGCAGGTGAGCGGTTCCGATATTGAGGAGGGCAGCGACTGGTCCGTCCATGTGATGATGTAATACAAAACTATATGTGACGTAAGTGTAAGACAGCAGGCTCCCCGCAGCAGCACAGAATATTTCAGCAGACTTGCATATATAGATACATCTTACTCTATGTATACATCGATATATACCGTGTATATGTATATATACACTCACTGGCCACTTTATTAGGTACACCTGTCCAACTGTGTGTTAAGACTTAATTTCTAATCAGCCAATCACATGGCGGCAACTCAGTGCATTTAGGCATGTAGACATGGTCAAGACAATCTCCTGCAGTTCAAACCGAGCATCAGTATGGGGAAGAAAGGTGATTTGAGTGTCTTTGAACGTGGCATGATTGTTGGTGCCAGAAGGGCTGGTCTGAGTATTTCAGAAACTGCTGATCTACTGGGATTTTCACGCACAACCATCTCTAGGGTTTACAGAGAATGGTCCGAAAAAGAAAAAAAATCCAGTGAGCGGCAGTTCTGTGGCCGGAAATGCCTTGTTGATGCCAGAGGTCAGAGGAGAATGAGCAGACTGGTTCGAGCTGATAGAAAGGCAACAGTGACTCAAATTGCCACCCGTTACAACCAAGGTAGGCAGAAGAGCATCTCTGAACGCACAGTGCGTCGAACTTTGAGGCAGATGGGCTACAGCAGCAGAAGACCACACTGGGTACCACTCCTCTCAGCTAAGAACAGGAAACTGAGGCTACAATTTGCACAAGCTCATCGAAATTGGACAGTAGAAGATTGGAAAAACGTTGCCTGGTCTGATGAGTCTCGATTTCTGCTGCGACATTCGGATGGTAGGGTCAGAATTTGGCATAAACAACATGAAAGCATGGATCCATCCTGCCTTGTATCAACGGTTCAGGCTGGTGGTGGTGGTGTCATGGTGTGGGGAATTTTTTCTGGGCACTCTTTGGGCCCCTTGGTACCAATTGAGCATCGTTGCAACGCCACAGCCTACCTGAGTATTGTTGCTGACCATGTCCATCCCTTTATGACCACAATGTACCCAACATCTGATGGCTACTTTCAGCAGGATAATGCGCCATGTCATAAAGCTCGAATCATCTCAGATTGGTTTCTTGAACATGACAATGAGTTCACTGTACTCAAATGGCCTCCTCAGTCACCAGATCTCAATCCAATAGAGCATCTTTGGGATGTGGTGGAACGGGAGATTCGCATCAGGGATGTGCAGCCGACAAATCTGCGCCAACTGTGTGATGCCATCATGTCAATATGGTCCAAAATCTCTGAGGAATGCTTCCAGCACCTTGTTGAATCTCTGCCACGAAGAATTGAGGCAGTTCTGAAGGCAAAAGGGGGTCCAACCCGTTACTAGCATGGTGTACCTAATAAAGTGGCCAGTGAGTGTATATATATATATATATACACTCACTGGCCACTTTATTAGGTACACCTGTCCAACTGTGTGTTAAGACTTAATTTCTAATCAGCCAATCACATGGCGGCAACTCAGTGCATTTAGGCATGTAGACATGGTCAAGACAATCTCCTGCAGTTCAAACCGAGCATCAGTATGGGGAAGAAAGGTGATTTGAGTGCCTTTGAACGTGGCATGATTGTTGGTGCCAGAAGGGCTGGTCTGAGTATTTCAGAAACTGCTGATCTACTGGGATTTTCACGCACAACCATCTCTAGGGTTTACAGAGAATGGTCCGAAAAAGAAAAAAAATCCAGTGAGCGGCAGTTCTGTGGCCGGAAATGCCTTGTTGATGCCAGAGGTCAGAGGAGAATGGGCAGACTGGTTCGAGCTGATAGAAAGGCAACAGTGACTCAAATTGCCACCCGTTACAACCAAGGTAGGCAGAAGAGCATCTCTGAACGCACAGTGCGTCGAACTTTGAGGCAGATGGGCTACAGCAGCAGAAGACCACACTGGGTACCACTCCTCTCAGCTAAGAACAGGCATCTGATGGCTACTTTCAGCAGGATAATGCGCCATGTCATAAAGCTCGAATCATCTCAGATTGGTTTCTTGAACATAACAATGAGTTCACTGTACTCAAATGGCCTCCTCAGTCACCAGATCTCAATCCAATAGAGCATCTTTGGGATGTGGTGGAACGGGAGATTCGCATCAGGGATGTGCAGCCGACAAATCTGCGCCAACTGTGTGATGCCATCATGTCAATATGGTCCAAAATCTCTGAGGAATGCTTCCAGCACCTTGTTGAATCTCTGCCACGAAGAATTGAGGCAGTTCTGAAGGCAAAAGGGGGTCCAACCCGTTACTAGCATGGTGTACCTAATAAAGTGGCCAGTGAGTGTATATAACCTGGTGTTACAAGATATGCCACAGAGACATTGACCGGCCTCGCCGGCGGATCAATACCAGTTATTCATTAGGAATGTTTTGGTTGGCGGCATCAGACCTTCATCAGGAGACTTCACAGGGGAAACAATGTATCAACCTGGAAAGAAAATATATCTCATACATAGCGAAAAAAAGAGCAAGCACTGCCCCATCTGTGCACGGGAGACATTACGGACCCCCAACCCCGTGATCTACCAGGTATGGGGGGGTCGTCAGACATACTCTGGCATCTGCTCGGGGCGGGAGGGGGGGAGAAATAAATCCGCTATGTTGCTTTCTCCCCTGGGGTATGTAGCACCAATGCTGTCTGGGACTTGCTCCATTTTTTTCCCGCGGAGCATTGCCTGTAAGATTCCATCCAGTAACTTGCCCCCAGAGCTCCACTAAATGACTAATAAAAGTGTTAATGGGGGGCATAAAGATGATAGTGGGGGTTGAGATGTCCGTAACTGAAAGTACAAAGTTAAAGGGGATCAAAAAGTAAAAAAAAAGTCTGTTACTAGAAGTAGTTTTCAGTGTTATTCTATCAGAATCAGTCTCCTTCCCCCTCTGGCAGCTAACAATATGGTTCTTTATTATTTCCCCCACAGAAGGAGTCTTTATAGCTATTCTACCATTATACTGCAGAGGCTCTCTCTGCTCCGGTTCTGACAAGCGAGCAGAAAACTATTCCTATTGACTGTCCTGCAGTAAATGAAAGATCACTGTGCAGAGAGCTGGAGGGGGAGAGTGACTGAGCATGTGTGACCACCAGCATTCACCTCATTAGAGTTGTACACCAGGTGGAACCACAGTATGTAAGTAAATGGCATCACTTTTTCTGGTAGACTTTGTCATGAACCCAGTGCAGGTTTTTGACCTGCACGTCAGGGGTTATTGTCTTGAGCTCAGTGCAGGCTTTGACCTGCACGCCTTGGGTTAATTATTATGGCCTCTCTTTGGTTCAGGGAGAGCTTTTTATAGCCCTGAGAAACTCCAATCCCTGTCAGTTATACTTTTGCCTTTGGCCGAGTGTTTTGACCCCTGTGTGCCTGTTCGTTGTCTTATAGCTTGCTTATATGGTTCTGATCCGGTTCTGTCCCCCGTTGTGAGTTTGCCTGTTGATTCTGTACTGTATATCTGCTTCTCTGGTTTCTGACTTCTTGGCTACGTCTTGACTATCCGTTCTGTCTTGCCCTTTGGTAATTGTCGTGCTATCTCGCGCTTTGACCCCGGCCTGATCTGGTTTATGTCCCTGTTTATGCCAATTAGTAACTTTGTTCCGTAGTTACCATTCTAGGAGTTTTCCTGCAGCTCCTAGCTCTCTGGAGTTTAGGCCACACCCCCAACAGTCACATGCTTCAGGTCCTGTGGGTCTGAAGCACGCATCTTCTCTGCTGCTGCCCGCTCCACAGGTATCTCTGAGCACAGGTTGTCTTACTCAGGACATGCGCTCTGGCTCAGTGAGCAAGTGCAGTGCGGTATTCCTGACAGACTTCTTCTCTTAGGCAACAGCCAGTCTAACCAGGCAGAGCTGCAGTGTAAAGCATGGATTAGGGACAGTGCAGCAGCTGATGAGACAAGAGGTAAGCATGAACTATACAAAAAAGCAATAAGCAGATTATGTCTGAATACCCAGAGGGCTCCAAGCTGCTCGGATCACGATCAGACTAGAAAAAAATTGCACCCACCATGCTGCGATTATAATTAGAAATCGGATCGCATCCCACAATAGAAGTCACTGGGTACGAGAAAAAAAATCACACAGCACTTGGTCCTGCGAAGCCCTCGATCTACTGTAATAAAAGTAAAATAAAAAAACAACAATATACCATACCTGTCTGTCTTTCTGTCCCACACTGTAATCCATGTCAACCTGGATGGTGCCAAGATGCGACCGTCTCGGCTGAAAACCACTGGTGAATGTGAAAAATTCTCATGATGATCTGCTGTTACGACACTGCAGTTCAGGCTGTGAGGGAGCGCAGCTTCAGTGACGTCACCGCTAGTCACTGAGGCTCACAGCATCTCATTCACCAGTGGTTTTCAGCCGGGACAGTCGCATCTTGGCACCGTCCAGGTTGAATACTGTATATCCCCCAGATATGGATTACAGTCTGGGACAGAACGACGGACAGGTATGGTATATTGTTGTTTTTTAATTTTACTTTTATTACAGGAGATCGAGGGCTTCGGTGGAATTAGGTGAGGTCATAAGTATTGTTTAATTAAGAATATTAAAGGAGTCTGTGTCTATTTCAAATAAAGGACTTTATTCTGGCTGTCCGTGTTTTCTTACAATATGACTATGGGGTTAGTAATGGGGGCATCTTATTGACGCCTCTCCATTACTAACCTCAGGGCTTGATGTCACCTGACGTGATATCAATCCCCCAACTATCACCCCACTTGCCACTGCTACAGGGCAAGTGGGAAGAGCGAGGCTAAGTGGCAGAATTGGTGCATCTTAGAGATGCGCCTTTTCTGGGGTGGCTGACAGCTGATGTTTTTAGCCGGGGGGGGGAAGTATCCATGGCCCCTTCCTAGGCTATTAATATCAGCTCTCAGCTGTCTGCATAGCCTTTGCTGGTTATTAATTATAGGGGGACCCCCACGTCATTTTTTTAATATGGGCACTGTAGCCAACACTATTATAGAGGCACTGTAGCCGGCGCTACTATATGGGCACTGTAGCCGGCACTATTATATGGGCACTGTGGTCGGTGCTATTATATGGGCACTGTAGCAGACACTATTGTATGGGCACTGTAGCCGGCACTATTATATGGGCACTGTGGTCAGCACTGTTGTATGGGCACTGTGGCCGGCACTATTATATGGACACTGTGGTCAGCACTATTATATGAGTACTGTAGTCAGCACTACTGTATTATATGGGCACTGTAGTTGGCACTATTATATGGGCACTGTGGTCGGCACTATTATATGAGCACTATGGTTGGCATTATTATATGGGCACTGTGGTCGGCACGATTATATGAGCACTGTAGTCGACACTATTATATCAGCACTGTGGTCAGCACTATTGTATGGGCACTGTGGCCGGCACTATTATACGCGCACAATATAATACACTATTATATGGGCACTGTGGTCGGCACTATTATATGGGCACTGTGGTCGGCACTATTATATAGGCACTGTAGCCGGCACTATTATGTGGGCACTGTAGTTAGCACTATTATATGGGCACTGTGGTCGGCACTATTATATGGGCACTGTGGTCGGCACTATTATATAGGCACTGTAGCCGGCACTATTATGTGGGCACTGTAGTTAGCACTATTATATGGGAACTGTGGTCAGCACTATTATATGAGCACTGTAGTCAGCATTATTATATGGGCACTATATTTGGCACCATTATATGGGCACTGTGGTTGTCACTCTTGCATGGGCACTGTAGTTGGCACTATTGTATGCGCACTGTAGCTGTCACTATTATATGACCTGTATGCCAGACATTACTTTAGGGTCCCTATTGCTGGCGGTATTATATGTTTGTTTGTTTTTAAACACTATGATAATTCCAGCCACAGTCGTATATACAGTGGCTTGCAAAAGTATTCACCCCCTTTGAATTTTTAATATTTTGCTACCTCACAACCTGGAATTTCAGTTTTTTTTAGGGTTTGCATCAGTTCATGTACAGAACATGTCTCGAACTATGAATATTTGTTTTTCTCTTTATAGTGAAGCAAACAATAAATAGGAGAAAATAACTGAAAACTTCAGTGTCCATAATAATTCAGCCCCCTAAAGTCAGTACCTTGTAGAGCCTCCTTTTCCAGAAATTACAGCCACAAGTCACTTTGGATAAGTCTCTATCAGCTTTCCCCACTTGGCCACTGTAATTTTTGCTTATTCCTAAAGGCTTTTACTCAGCCACTACAAAACATTTACCGTACACCACTCAAGTGTTGCTTTAGCAGCTTTGGGTTATTATCTTGTTGGACAGTGAACCTCCATCCCAGTCTCAGATCACTGACAGACTGAAACAAGTTTGGCTCAAGAATATCTCTGCATTTCACACCATCCATCTTCCCCTCAGTTTGAACCATTTTCCCTGTACTGCTGCCGAAAAACATCCCCACATCATGATGCTGCTCCCACATGTTTCACTGTGGGGATGCTGTTTTTGGAATAATGAGTTGTGTTTGTTTGGCACCAGACACAATGTTTACCTTGGTGGCCAAAAAGTTCAATTTTGGCGCCAGTTATTAATAATTCTTAGGAGAGTTTCTTTGATTTTGTTCAGCGACTTTGTGACTTTTCTAGTGACATGATTTAGTGGCAGTTTTTTGTCTGTGCTGCCTGATATGGAGAGGATACTGTGGCCTCAGGGGTCCTGTACTTCTAATGTAGGTTATGAGCATCAATGCCAATCGGAGGGGCCATAGTAGGGGAGGAGTCAGAAAAGAGGAGGAGACAGAGAAGGGGAGGAGACAGAGACGGGGAGGAGACAGAAAAGGTGAGGCGACAGCAGGGTCTGTGATTTCTCAGGAAGCCCGAGTGATTCTGTGACTAAATGACAGCTCTTCACTATGGCCGCTGTCACTTAGGTGTATACTGGAACAGACGTTGGGTGAGGAGAACAGTGACAGGGCGTCCATTTATCATTCTTTTCGTTTGCTGTTTGGATATTTTCTAAACCAGAGGTCTCAGACACGTGGAACGCGGGCCGCATGCGGCCCCTGAGGCAGGCATCTGCAGCCCGCGGTGCACCAGATGTCTCACTCCCTGAGGCAGGGGGAAGGCGCGCATTCAGGAGCGTGCGATGGCTGTTCTGTGTGCAGAGGACCTGTGATGAGGTCACAGGAGGGGAGGAGTCAGGGGGTCACATGATCAGGGGCCTCTGTGAATGCAGGACGCTGCTGTCTATGCTGGTTGTCATGGTGCTGGATGAAGGTAAGTTTGTGTGGGGTCAGGAGGGGCTTACAGAGTGGATGTAGCAGAGCTGGATCACCCCCAGGGCTGTGGAGATCACTCACTTGGTACCGGGCCGGCGACTCAAAGGGGACGTGCCGCGGTGGCAGTGACCCGGTCCGTGGCCCTGGGTGTCTATGTAAAATAGGTGGAATGAAGCTGAATAAAGTTTATAGATAGTTTGTGACGCCACCTGTGGCATCTGGTCAGAAGGGGACCAGCGGCTGCAGTGCAGATCCTCTGGGACCAATGGTATGGCGCAGCAAAGATGTAGTAGCTCTCCACAGGCAGAGCTGTAGTCCCAGGGCAGCGGGAGTAGATATTCAGGTAGATGGTGTAGTGTTAGGCACAGAGATGTAGCAGTGCTGAGTAGGTTGGCGCAGGAAGAAGGCAATGACACAGCTGAATGCAGTTCCGATACTTTACTCACATTTCTGGCACAGTCAGATGCCAGCTTCCGTGCTCTCCAGGTCAGGGGCTCAGCCAACTCCCAGGCAGATGGATTAACCCTTCCAGCACTCCCTTCCAAATGTGCCTTTTCTGAACATCTCCTTTCTAGCGCTAATCTGAAGTACTTGCAGTTCTGAATTACACTCAAGTTCCACTTTCTTGATGTTACTTATAACTCCACTCGTATGACAGGCAGCAGTAGCCTGCTTCAGGGACTCCATACAATCATGTCCCGGCTCACACACGTTGCTGCTATGTCTTCGAGTGTTAGGTGGGAATAAAGCGGTCTCAACTTCTATTCCTCCGGTTTCTGCTGTAGGATCATTAGTATCACACACAGCCTCGGATACCGGTGCCCGGCCTTGGTGCATTAAACTTAGGAAAAGGCTCTGCTCTAGCCCTAGTCCCCAGTCTCTCTATACTTATCTATCTTCCTTCTGAACAACTGATCCTTCTTTCTTCCTCTTTCCTTGCCAGCAGCTCCAGCTCACAGGAGACTGCTGCATCTATGTCCTTTCCCTCCTTCCCCAGTGGGGAAACTGTCTTCCTCCACCTCTATGGGGATTCTGACTGCAGAGAGGTCCTCTCTCTCCATCTCCAGTAGGGGAACTGACCTAACTTACTGTCAGCTTTCCCATCTAGTGTAGTCTAAGCTCCACCCACCACCCAGCACCCTTCATGAACCAAAGCAGCTGCCGTAAAGGGTGCTCTGCTGTTCTAAGGTGTCTGTGCTGGATGTAGGTGCTGGAGTCTGGTCAGGTGTTACCATCTTACCTGGGGAGTGGGATACTACACCTCAGGAGGAGGTGCAGCACCTCTGTGGCGACTGAACCCTCAGGGGAGCCACAGAGCCGTGTGTGTACGGAGTGGAGCCGCATGTGTACGGAGCGGGGTGTATGGAGCGGAGCCGCATGTGTACGAGGTGTACGGAGAGGAGCAGTGTGTGTATGAGGTGTACGGAGCGGAGCCGTGTGTGTACGAGGTGTATGTAGAGGAGCCGCCTGTGTACGAGGTGTACAGAGCGGAGCCGCGTGTGTACGAGGTGTACGGAGCAGAGCCGTGTGTGTATGAAGTGTGCGGAGCAGGGTGTACGGAGAGGAGCCGTGTGTGTACGAGGTGTACGGAGAGAAGCCGTGTGTGTACGAAGGGTATGGAGCGGAGCCGTGTGTGTACGAGGTGTACAGAGAGGAGCCGTGTGTGTACGAAGTGTACGGAGAGGAGCAGCGTGTGTACGAGGTGTACGGAGAGGAGCCGTGTGTGTACAAAGGGTACGGAGCGCAGCTGTGTGTGTACGAAGGGTACGGAGCGGGGCCGCGTGTGTACGAGGTGTACGGAGCGGAGCCGTGTGTGTACGAGGTGTACGGAGCGGAGCCGCGTGTGTACGAGGTGTACAGAGAGGAGCCGTGTGTGTACGAAGTGTACGGAGAGGAGCCGTGTGTGTACGAGGTGTACGGAGAGGAGCCGTGTGTGTATGAAGTGTACGGAGAGGAGCCGTGTGTGTACGAAGTGTATGGAGAGGAGCAGTGTGTGTACAAAGGGTACGGAGCGCAGCTGTGTGTGTACGAAGGGTACGGAGCGGGGCCGCGTGTGTACGAGGTGTACGGAGCGGAGCCGTGTGTGTACGAGGTGTACGTAGCGGAGCTGCGTGTGTACGAGGTGTACGGAGAGGAGCCGTGTGTGTACGAAGTGTACGGAGAGGAGCCATGTGTGTATGAAGTGTACGGAGAGGAGCCGTGTGTGTACGAAGTGTACGGAGAGGAGCCGTGTGTGTACGAGGTGTACGGAGAGGAGCCGTGTGTGTACGAGGTGTACGGAGCGCAGCTGTGTGTGTACGAAGGGTACGGAGCGGGGCCGCGTGTGTACGAGGTGTACGGAGCGGAGCCGTGTGTGTACGAGGTGTACGTAGCGGAGCTGCGTGTGTACGAGGTGTACGGAGAGGAGCCGTGTGTGTACGAGGTGTACGGAGAGGAGCCGTGTGTGTATGAAGTGTATGGAGAGGAGCCGTGTGTGTACGAGGTGTACGGAGAGGAGCCGTGTGTGTACGAGGTGTACGGAGCGCAGCGGTGTGTGTACGAAGGGTACGGAGCGGGGCCACGTGTGTACGAGGTGTACGGAGTGCAGCTGTGTGTGTACGAAGGGTACGGAGCGGTGTGTGTACGAGGTGTACGGAGAGGCCGTGTGTGTACGAAGTGTACGGAGCGCAGCTGTGTGTGTACGAAGGGTACGGAGCGGAGCCGCGTGTGTACGAGGTGTACGGAGTGGAGCCGCATGTGTGCGGAGCGGGGTGTATGGAGCGGAGCCGCATGTGTACGAGGTGTACGGAGAGAAGCCGTGTGTGTACGAGGTGAACGGAGAGGAGCCGTGTGTGTACGAGGTGTACGGAGAGAAGCCGTGCGTGTACGAGGTGTATGGAGAGGAGCCGTGTGTGTACGAGGTGTATGGAGAGGAGCCGTGTGTGTACGAGGTGTATGGAGAGGAGCCGTGCGTGTACGAGGTGTACGGAGAGGAGCCGTGTGTGTAGGAGGTGTACGGAGCGCAGCTGTGTGTGTACGAAGGGTACGGAGCGGGGCCGCGTGTGTACGAGGTGTACGGAGAGGAGCCGTGTGTTTACGAGGTGTACGGAGAGGAGCCGTGTGTGTATGAAGTGTACGGAGAGGAGCCGTGTGTGTACGAGGTGTACGGAGAGGAGCCGTGTGTGTACGAGGTGTACGGAGCGCAGCGGTGTGTGTACAAAGGGTACGGTGCGGGGCCGCGTGTGTACGAGGTGTACGGAGTGCAGCTGTGTGTGTACGAAGGGTACGGAGCGGTGTGTGTACGAGGTGTACAGAGAGGCCGTGTGTGTACGAAGTGTACGGAGCGCAGCTGTGTGTGTACGAAGGGTACGGAGCGGAGCCGCGTGTGTACGAGGTGTACGGAGCGGAGCCGCATGTGTACGGAGCGGGGTGTATGGAGCGGAGCCGCATGTGTACGAGGTGTACGGAGAGAAGCCGTGCGTGTACGAGGTGTATGGAGAGGAGCCGTGTGTGTACGAGGTGTACGGAGAGGAGCCGTGTGTGTACGAGGTGTATGGAGAGGAGCCGTGTGTGTACGAGGTGTATGGAGAGGAGCCGTGTGTGTACGAGGTGTATGGAGAGGAGCCGTGTGTGTACGAAGTGTACGGAGAGGAGCCGTGTGTGTACGAGGTGTATGGAGAGGAGCCGTGTGTGTACGAGGTGTACGGAGCGGAGCCGCGCATGTACGAGGTGTATGGAGAGAAGCCGCCTGTGTACGAGGTGTACGGAGCGGAGCCATGTGTGTACGAGGTGTACGGAGCGGAGCCGCGTGTGTACGAGGTGTGCGGAGGTGTGCGGAGCGGAGCAGGGTGTATGGAGCGGAGCCGCATGTGTATGAGGTGTACGGAGAGGAGCAGTGTGTGTACGAGGTGTATTAAGTTCGAAAGGAATGCGGCCCACCAGCTCAAATTTTTTTTATGTGCGGCCCATTTACTCTGCTGAGTTTGAGACCCCTGTTCTAAATCGTAGTATAAATGTAATTGAAATGGCAGAAAGTATGACGCAGGTTTCATCTTCCACCTTACTGACACGATGACAGGAGGACGATACTGATCAACCTCTGTACATGAGTAATGATGGCCCCCAGTCAGCGAGGTGTTTTCTGTGATCAGCTGAAGGGAAACAGAATTTGTATTTTATATCACAGTCACAAAGAGCGCTGCTCCGGAGGAGACGGATCATTGATGATTAGATTACGCTAAGGTATTACTGGACAGTGAAGACTAAAATCACCCCAATGTATTATCCTGTATGTGCCTCATCCCCTCCTGAACAAATCTGTTGTAACAAGAAAATAACTACTATAATACTGCCCCTGTGTACAAGAATATAACTTGTTATGAATGAGTCACCGTAGGAGGCAAAAACAGAAATGCTAGCTAAGTCCAGAAAACCAGAGAAGTTGGCAGCTATCGGATTGCAGACCCCTGAACCTATCAACAACAACTAGCAGTAGCCGTGGGGGGTTCCTACGATGCCCTAGACCCCTCGATCACAGCCGGAGAACTGCCTAGCCTAAAGACAGAAAGGGAAATCTAAACTGCCCCAGAGCAGACCCCAAAGCAATAGGCAGCCCCCAACATATAATGACGGTGAAGCAAGATGAAAAAACACTAACACAGATAGAAAGATAGGCTGAGCAAATGATGGGGCCCAAGCTAACTAGATAGGACAGGATAGGAAATCTGCTATCTGCAATCCGCGAAAAACCCTATCAAAATAAGAGCCAACAGACTGACAGGGAAAAAGGTCCTGAAGACGCTAAGCTTCAAAAAGACTATGTCAGTACTCAGGTATTTTCTGAAGACAGAGCAAACCGACAAAAAGGAATTCAGCTTACCCCAGCAGGGAATGGCAGAATCCAGAAAAGCAAGGCAAACTAAAACCAAAACACAAATGCAAAAAGGCAAAGCAGAAAACTTAGCTTTTGAGGAGCAGGAATCAAACTGGTCTCCTAGAATTCCACAGAGAAATCACCAGCGAGGCAGAAGGGCGTCGGCTGCATTATATCCAGTCAGAGATCCCCGTCGCCCAGTCATCCTCTCCCAGCTCAGGTGCTTGGTAATCAGCCTCACTACCTTCCTTCACCAGAAGAGGGACTTCATCAGACCTCAATGGTGAAGGGGAAAATGAACTCATAACAATAACTACTATAATACGGCCCCCTATATACAAGAATATAACTACTATAATACGGCCCTCTATGTACAAAAATATGACTACTATCATACTGCCCCTATGTACAAGAATATAACTACTGTAATACTGCCCCCTATGTACAAGAATATAACTACTATAATACTGCCTCCTAGCTGTGAGGTTGTGTGTCAGTGGTTCTCCTGATGTCTGGAGCAAGCCCGGGGAGGGGCCACCCTGGGCCGGGAAGCTCCCCAGGCAAAGCCCAGGCTTCCTGGCCTACACTGGGACTAGCCTCCCAGGCTTCTACTAATGGGAATGTTAATCCCAAAGCCGCTGTGAGACCAGTGAATGCAGCGAGTCAAAGCTGCAGCAGTATGGTGAAGAAGGAAAATGCTGTGAGTAAAGTTTTGGGAGGAAAACCTTCTCCAGTTCCAGCAAAGAAGCCAGAAGGAAAAGTGTTTGTGAGTGATGGAAACCAGCTGAATGTGAAGTCTTGTAGCTCCCCAGTCGGTAAGCAGCTCCTGCCAGGTGCACAGGTGAGATCGGCCCCAGCTGTGCAGATCACCTCTCCTGCTTCCAGGCAGAGACGGACGTCTTTGGAAAGGCAGACAATGCAGGAGAACCTACAGCAGCATGGCAGTATGGCGCGGTCAGGACACACACGGTCACAGTCAGGTGGCAGCGATAAACCTGCTGCGGAGCCTGCATCCAGCCAAGGGGCCACAAAACCATCCGTGGTGGACCCGCACCAGACTGTCTTCAAAACCCCTGTCCCCGTGGTCAAGACTAAACCTGTGGAGCCGGCGCGTGCACCCGAGCTGCAGCTAGCGGATGAGATACCGGGACTTGTCCGAAAACTGGGTGAGTTACAGCAGCAAAAAAAAGCCCTGCAAATGGAAGTAGACTTCATCTATAGCCTAAAGATCACTAATCCTGCCAGTAATGACGCCTATGACCTGAGACTGAACACACTGGGTGTACAGCTGGCGAGTGTTGTGCAGGACACTGAATCTGTGCTGGAGAGCATGGGGCCCCTGGCAGAGACCTACAGGAACCGGGAGCGGTTCGCCTCCTATAAGCAGGGCTGTGCTGTAGATGCCAGGACCCCTGATGTTCAGGACGGGACCCCCCAGCAGCAGACACGGCCAGTGTTACAGGCTGCCCGCTTCTGCTTCCAGGAGGGAAAACAGCTGCAGCAGCAGGCAGCTCAGTGTGAACAGGAGCATACACTTCAGACTCCAGCAGAGGCACCACAGGTCCCAGAATGCCCCACACAGGAGCAGGACTGTATTTGTGAGACTGTTTGTGCTGATGAGGCAGCCGAGTGTGAACAGGAGCACACACTGCAGACTCCAGCAGAGGCACCACAGGTCCCAGAATGCCCCACACAGGAGCAGGACAGTATTTGTGAGACTGTTTGTGCTGATGAGGCCGAGGCTGAGGCTGAAGCACAGACTGTGGCTGGGGATGCTGTGCCCATGGGGTCGGGGGTTGGAGGGGTTTCACATTCTGTAATGGACGTCGCACTGTCTGATGATAATGATGCTGCTCATGATAATGTGCATGATATGTGTGATTATCCCCCTTTGCCATCTAGTCCACAAGGTGTGACAGCCCCCCTGCTGCAGGCCCTCTCCCTGTCAGTCAGCCCAGTGTGACCCGGCAGGTGCCCCCCAGGAATGCCTGGAGCCGCGGCGCCCCGTCCTTCACTTCCAGCGCCAGGTACACCGGCCAGACATTCAAGCGCATTAATGTGGTGCGGTTTAAACACATAGGTGCCAAGGAGGATCTGCCACAACGCAGGTATGTGGTGAGAGAGCTGCTCTGCGGCCAGATGGGGTTTGTGGTAAGCGAGATACTGGCAGTGTCTAATCTTCAGGACAGGCAGGGCTACGAGGTCAGCTTCAAGCTCATGTCTGACCTGGACAGATTCTGGGCCAATTACCCCAAGTTCAGAGAGGCTGAGGGCTGGAATAAGTTTGTGTTGGTTCCTATCTCCAGGCCGGACACTGTCACAGTGAATATCACGTTCTGGAATGAGGCCGTTCCTCCACAGGACATCGAGGTGTGGCTCCGGAGACACTGTGACCTCGTCTCTGGGCTCACCAAGGTCAGAGATGAGGATGGTATCTGGACAATGGGGTGGCGGGTCTTGGTAAAATTGCGGCAATGTGATAACATCACTGCCCACTTACCCAACTCCTTCTTCATTGGGAGGGAGAAGGGAAGGTGCTATTATCCCGGGCAACCCAGAAAGTGTTTCAGATGTGGTGGGAAAGGACATCTGGCTAATGCCTGTACTGTGGTGAAGTGCAGTCTGTGTGGGGCAATCGGCCATGTCGCTGCAGACTGCCGGGACGTCAGGTGCAACCTCTGTGGTAGGATGGGCCACCCTCACAGGGACTGTCCAGACGCCTGGCACAACATCTGCAGAGTCTTCCCTGATGAGTTAGTGATGGCAGGGGCAGAGGCTCAGGAGGATGAGGATGTGGTGGCAGGGACACATGAGGAGGAGTGTTTAATGTCAGGAGAGATGTTGACCAGCTCAGATGCCCACCAGGAGTCCACTCAGGCAGCACCAGAGAAGCAGGGTGCAGAGGGGAACATGGAGGTCGTCCATCAGGTCCAGCAGCCTCAGATAGCCCCCCCTTCAGCATCGCTGTCTATATCTGATGACTGGAGCATTAATAATAATAAAAGGAAGAAAAAGAACACATCTTCCCGTAAACCTGAGGCAGAATATGACACTGGTCAGATTGCTAGCAAGAAG
This sequence comes from Dendrobates tinctorius, assembly GCF_039654945.1. Classification (NCBI taxonomy): domain Eukaryota; kingdom Metazoa; phylum Chordata; class Amphibia; order Anura; family Dendrobatidae; genus Dendrobates; species Dendrobates tinctorius. The sequence goes on along the minus strand of NW_027361924.1, from coordinate 3,099,005 downwards.
GTTCAGAATTCTGCAGGAGTGATGGTCGTGTCCAACAAGTATGGAGTTTTATCTGACTCCAATGGTGACGATTATGAGGAAGAGTTGAGAAAAGTTGATGCTGAGTGTGACAGGGACATAGAGGACCATCCCCCACCAAAGTGGAAGCCCTTTTCTGTGGACCCTCAGGTAGAGTCTGACATGGACACCAGTGGTGGACAGAACATCTCTGACTCATGATGATGGCTGTTACTCTGCTCCTTCTATATTGTGTTGTGATGGCGGGGTTCTCATTGACAGTGACCTCGAGCAATGTGAATAGCATTAAGCTGAGGAGGACGAGACACGGGGTGTATGAACATCTCAAATATCTGGACACAGATGTCATCTTCCTGCAGGAGACACGACTGACATCTCTGGGGCTTATGAGAGAGGCTGAGCAGGAATGGCGGTCCGGTCCTTCTTTCTGGTCACTGGCTGTGGAGCCTTACGCCGGGGTCGCTGTCCTGTTTAACACCAATGATGTGACTGTGCATAGGATGACGGAGGTGGTCATGGGAAGATGTCTGGTCCTGGAAGTCACTGTCCATGGGAGGCGACTCCGGCTTATTAACATCTATGGGCCACAGACAGTGACTGACAGGATCCAGCTGTTTAATGACGTCAAGCCTTACCTCTTCACTTCTCTTCCAGTGGTGATGGTGGGGGACTTTAATGACATAATGACATCAGGTGACAGCTCCTCGGGCAGGGCAGTGACCAGGGACGGTAAGGTCCTACATAACGTCATAATGCAGGCAGGACTGACTGACGTTTTCACACAGGGTGGGCGACAGCCAAAATTCACGTATTCATGTTCCAACAGGAGCAGTAGGATAGATTTTGCTTTTGTCAGTCCTACTGAGGCTGTCGGCGCCCTGAGTGAGAAGGTCGTCCCTTACTCTGATCACCTCGCCTTGTGCTTCTCTTTGGGTTCCTCTAACCGTCCGGACATTGGTAGGGGGTTGTGGAAGCTCAATTCCAGTCTCCTGGATGATGCCTATGTTCAGAGTCGTGTTCACTCCCTTATCCAGCTTCATCTAGACAGGGTTGACTTCTATGACAACATGGCCGACTGGTGGGAGGACGTCAAGGAGGATATCAGATCCCTCTTAAAGAGACTGTCAGTTAATAAAGGGAGGAATAAGTACAGCCAGTACCTAAAGCTGCGCAAAGAATTGGAGTCACTGTATTCGGCGGGCGGGAATGACAAAGTGAAGATCGACCGGCTGAAATCTGAGATAAAGCAGTATCAGTATAGCAGGTATACCTCCCTGGTTCTTGAACGGGATTATGGGTCCTTAGGGGCCCCTGATCCCTTTGAGAATTGCAGGGAGAGGGTGGCCAAAAAAATGGTCGCGGGTCTCACCGACTCTCAGGGTGTATTGCAGGATTCACGGGAGGGTATCCTGGAGGTGGTGAGATCTTACTATGCTGACTTGTTTCAGAGGAAAGTTTTGGATAAAGATAAGATGACTCAATTCTTGGAGGCAACTCCAGTGCCTGATACTAATGATCTGGACTTTTCTCCTTTGACGGCAGAATTAACGGTGGAGGAAGTTAAGGAGGCCATTGATAAGTTATATCTGAAGAAGGCACCAGGTCCAGATGGTATAACAGCAGAATTTTATAAGAAATTCAGAGACCTCCTGGCTCCAATTCTCGTGGATGTGTATAGAAATTGTCTAGAAAATCACCTGATGCCTCCATCCATGAGAGTGTCCTCGTTAATTCTGCTGTCTAAAGGTAAAGAGCCGAGCGACATCAAGAACTGGAGGCCGATTGCCCTCTTGAATGTGGACAGGAAGATTCTAGCAAAGATCCTATTTTCTAGATTAGTCTGTTTGTCCCCGACACTGTTGGCAGGCTCTCAGTTTGGCACAGTAAAAGGGCGGAACATCTCTGGAGCAGTCATCTCGATACGGGAGATGTTTGAGAGATGTAAAGCTCTGTGGTGTGGGAGATATGTTGTTAGTCTGGACCAGGCTAAAGCCTTTGACAGGGTTGATCATGACTATCTGTGGGCCACTTTGTCAAAGTACGGTATTCCGGGACAATTTGTGGATTGGCTGAAGACGTTGTACAGAGAGGCAGTGAGCTTTCCTCTGATTAATGGTTGGCAGGGTGACACTTTTGGAGTTGGGGCGGGGGCGAGACAGGGCTGCCCAATGAGTCCGCTCCTGTATGTTTTTGCCCTAGACCCGTTTCTGAGGTCACTGCAGGAGTGCGATTTTCAGGGGGTGCCGGTCCCCCACTGCCCGCCTCTGAATGTTGTTGCCTATGCGGACGATGTGACGCTGGTGATCTCCAATCCTCATGAGGTGCAGATGTTATCTGCATCCATCAGAAGCTACTCAGAGGCCTCCGGGTCTCTTGTCAACCTTGAAAAGAGTCAAGCTCTGTGGACACTAGATACTGAGCCCAGCTTTGATCTGCCGCAGTTTTCCAAAGCCTCCACCCATATTAAGATCCTAGGGGTTAAATTTGGGAGGGATGATAATGCTACGCTAAATTGGGAGAAATTGGAAACCGGAAATGCAAAGGTTCAGCGATGGAAGAACTGGAGGCTGACCTACAGAGAAAGGGTCACAATGTTGAAGACGTACCTGGTCCCCGTTTTCTTGTATGTCTCTGTCGCCTTCCCTTTGCCAGAATCTTTCTCAGCGAGGCTCTTCAGCCTGTTCTTCCAGCTCTTGTGGGGGAATAGGTTGAATCTAATAAAGAGGGGAATAACGTACCTACGGCGGAGAGAGGGTGGGCTGGATATGTTGAATCCAAGGGTTTTCTTTGACTCCTTGTTTCTAAAGGTGAATTTTGGGAACATGGACTCAAACAGTAGCTCTCTGTGGGTAAATAGTATCAGGTACTGGATATTGCCTTTTGCAGAATCTTGGGTGCGAGGCAGCAGTCTCAAGAGGAGGAGATGGACAGGTGACCACCTCCCCCAGTATCTGGACTATGGACTGAAGTGTGTTAGGAAGTGGGGACTGGAGAAGTCTTACATTGAGAGCAATACCAGAAGAGACCTGTATGCTCGTGTATGTAGGACTTTCTTCTACTCTCCACTGGCCCTGAGAGATTGTGTCACCACCACCCTGCAGGAAAGCCTTAGGTTCCTAAACGGGAAACGGCTACCTCCTAAACTGTTTGATGTCACTTGGCTTTCACTGCATAGTCGGCTCTTTGTCAGGGGGAACCTGAAACATCTGTGTGTCTCTGATCAGAAGTGTCCCCTTGGTTGTCAGCAGGAGGAGACTATGGAGCACTTTATATGTGATTGCTGGGGAGGGAGGAAGATCTGGGAGGAGGTGTCAGATAATCTAAAAATCCCCAGACTGCGGACCCTAAAGTATCCCGACATAATATATGGTGTCCCCTCCACTGTTAGTAACATCAACAGAGAGACGATGTACATTATAATCAGTGTCATCAAATACTATCACTGGCACATGAGAACCCGGGTGTCACTGCACGATGAGCTGTTCGATCACACCGCTGCCGCCAATCAGGTGATGTCAGAACTCCGGTGGATAAAATCACTGGAAGTTGGAAGGAGTCCAGGAAACACAACGTTATGGAGAAACGTAAAATTCAGTTAGAAAAATATGATAGTTTTTTTTTTTCTCTAACTTTCTTTTTCCATCCCCAGGTGTGGACACTTTAATTTATTTATGAATATGATCTGATTATGTAGTGCTGTGTATATATTACCTAAGTGGTTTGTGTTTTGTAATACTGGATGATTTTTGTTTTATTATAATTGTATTTATGTTTGGTTTATAATAAAAATTGCCCCTATGTACAAGAATATAACTATTATGATAATGCTCCCTATGTACAAGAATATAACCACTATAATACTGCCCCTATATACAAGAATATAACTACTATAATACTGCCCCTATTTCCAAGAATATAACTACTATAATACTGCCCCTACGTACAAGAATATAACTACTATAATACTGCTCCTACGTACAAGAATATAACTACTATAATACTGCTCTTATGTAGAAGAATATAACTACTATAATACTGCCCCTATGTACAAGAATATAACTACTATAATACTGCCCCTATGTACAAGAATATAACTACTATAATACTGCCTCTATGTACAAGAATATAACTACTATAATACTGCCCCTATGTACAAGAATATAACTACTATAATACTGCCCCTATGTACAAGAATATAACTACTATAATACTGTTCCTATTTCCAAGAATATAACTACTATAATACTGCTCCTACATACAAGAATATAACTACTATAATACAGCCCCCTATATACAAGAATATAACTACTATAATACTTCCCCTATGTACAAGAATATAACTCTATAATACTGCTCCTATGAACAAGAATATAACTACTATAATACTGCTCCTATATACAAGAATATAACTACTATAATACTGCTCCTATTTCCAAGAATATAACTACTATAATACTGCCCCTACGCACAAGAATATAACTACTATAATACTGCCCCTACGTACAAGAATATAACTACTATAATACTGCCTCTACGTACAAGAATATAACTACTATAATGCTGCCCCTATGTACAAGAATATAGCTACTATAATACTGCCCCTATGTACAAGAATATAGCTACTATAATACTGCCCCTATGTACAAGAATATAACTACTATAATACTGCTCCTATGTACAAGAATATACCTACTATAATACTGCCCCTATGTACAAGAATATAACTACTATAATACTGCCTCTATGTACAGGAATATAACTACTATAATACTGCCCCTATGTACAAGAATATAACTACTATAATACTGCCTCTATGTACAAGAATATAACTACTATAATACTGCTCCCTATGTACAAGAATATAACTACTATTATACTGCCCCTATGTAGAAGAATATAACTACTATAATACTGCCCCTATGTACAAGAGTATAACTACTATAATACTGCCCCCTATGTACAAGAGTATAACTACTATAATACTGCCCCTATGTACAAGAATATAACTACTATAATACTGCCTCTATGTACAAGAATATAACTACTATAATACTGCTCCCTATGTACAAGAATATAACTACTATTATACTGCCCCTATGTAGAAGAATATAACTACTATAATACTGCTCCCTATGTACAAGAATATAACTACTATTATACTGCCCCTATGTAGAAGAATATAACTACTATAATACTACCCCTATGTATGAGAATTGTTGCTATTAAGGTTACATTTGGTTGCTCATGTTGCATTTCCACAGTTTTCTGTATTGTGACTGTAAGCATTGAGCTGTGTTTGCTCCGTCCTCTCGCTCTCAGTAGTGCAGTCTTGCTTCCCCTTTATTACATCTGCCTTTTGATTTGGAGACTACGGATGAAATGTTTAAGAACTGGACAATACCAATTATCTTGATCACAGGAGACGCATCCGGAGCAGCGGGGACACTTTCTCTCTGTGATTAATTAGACAGAAATCCATGAGTGACATTGCACAGAAAGCCCCCCCCCCCCTGCTGCGGAGACGGTTCCCTGTAACCCCCCATTGTGTCCTGTCTGTTATGTGTTATTTTTATTATTTATCTTATATGCCTATGATATTGCTTTACGCTAATTTTATTATTAGATGATACATAAAGATAGATACTATTGATTGGTTATAAAATTTCTATCATCTATCTATCTCTATTATCTATTTATCTATCCATTATCTATCTACCTTTTATCTCTCTATCTCTGGCATATGCCAGTCGTCTTCTGCCATGCTGTATGGTTATGAGCCTCTGCGTTCATGTGAGAACCCTACTGTGCTATACAATGAGTATATACTGTAAGGTGAATACACTGAATTACTGTAGACTAACTGTATTCATTATTTTAACCATGTGCCCTCATAGTAAAATAAACTCTGTATATTCCTCGCTTTACTGAAAAGAATAAAGATAAATCTGTGATTTCCTGCTGTCACCACTAGGTGGAGCTCATTGCCGATTGATGTAGACATCTAATATGTGCTATATAACCTTACAGGCCTCGAGCTCCCCCTAGTGGAATTAAAGCAGCATTACATTTTCTTTCCCCTCTAAATGGGCAGGTTGATGGTAATTTCAGAGGTGGGGTCCACTGAACCGAACCCCCCAGATGTGATGTTTGCAGCTTAGAGTGTCGCCCTCCAGTGCTGAGACGTGTGCACTGTCAGTGTTTGCACCCAATGCTCCGTGTTATGTAACCGGCGCTCTGGAAGGTCCTGGCTCTCCCGAATGTTTTCGCAGACCTGGCCGAGCGCAGTGTTTAGAGAAAACCGTACGGCTACAAATCAGATGTGAAAGCGGCCGTCTGTTCTTGTGTAAATAAAGCTTGATCATTGTGTAATGAAACGTCCCGCGGATTACTCATTTACATGGGACTGAGATTTCTCAGAACTTACAAGATCTCTGCTTCCTGTCGGTGAGGGAAACCATTCCTGCCGCCATCCAGAGCCGATAAAGCTTTGTGCCGCCCTTGTTCTCTCACGGCTGATGTTTGTTACAATGTATCAGCTGCCAACTTCATTTTCTTTTCTTTTTTCCTCGGACGTCGCGGATTCGCCGGCCGACAATATTTTTGACGGACGCATTTGGAAAACCATAATAAACCATTAAGAGTTTGAGTGATTGATGACGACGGCCCAAATTTCTGATACGACGACATCGGCTGCATTCACTGACGGACGATGATTACAGGAGGGAGCGATCGTCTGCAGCGGTGTCTGTGTAATGTATGATAGCGAGTGCGGCAGCAGACGAGGAGCAGCAGATATGGCGGCTCATACCGGGAGGATAGGATCGGAGTCAGTATCAGATACCAGAGATAGTTCAGCTGCCGGCCTATAGGTGGCAGTATGGGAGTACAGAGGATTCCTGCGTGTATGAAGTCAGTGTGTTCACATAGTGTCAGCAGCGTTACAGTGTGTCAGGAAAAGAAGCTAATACACATATCTGCAGGAAAGAAAATGTCTATGTATGTACTGTATGTATATATGTGTATAGGTACTGTATGTATATACAGTGAGTACGGAAAGTATTCAGGCCCCTTTACATCTTTCCCTCTTTGTTTCATTGCAGCCATTTGGTAAATTGAAAAAAGTTCATTTTTTCTCATTAATGTACACTCTGCACCCCATCCTGACTGAAAAAAAAAACAGAAATGTAGAAAGTTTTGCAAATTTATTAAGAAAAGAAAAACGGAAATATCACATGGTCATAAGTATTCAAACCCTTTGCTCAGACTATCATATTTAAAGTCACACGCTGTCCACTTCCTTGTGAGCCTCCTTGAGATGGGTCTACTCCTTCACTGGAGTCCAGCTGTGTGTAATTATACTGATAGGACTTGATTTGTAAAGGCGCCCACCTGTCTATATAAGACCTCACAGCTCACAGTGCATGTCAGACCAAATGAGAATCATGAGGCCAAAGGAACTGGCCAAGGAGCTCAGAGACAGAATTGTGGCAAGGCACAGATCTGGCCAAGGTTAGAAAATAATTTTTGCAGTACTCAAGGTTCCTAAGCGCACAGTGGCCTCCATAATCCTTATATGGAAGAAGTTTGGGACCACCAGAAGTCTTCCTAGACCTGGCCGTCCAGCCAAACTGAGCAATCGTGGGAGAAGAGCCTTGGTGAGAAAGGTAAAGAAGAACCCCAAGATCACTGTGGCTGAGCTCCACAGATGCAGTAGGGAAATGGGAGAAAGTTCCATAAAGTCAACTATCACTGCAGCCCTCTACCAGTCAAGCCTTTATGGCACAGTGGCCCGACTGAAGCCTCTCCTCATTGCCAGACATATGAAAGCCCGCATAGAGTTTGCTATTAAACACATGAAGGACTCCCAGACTATGAGAAATAAGACTCTCTGGTCTAATGAGACAAAGATAGAACATTTTGGTGATAATTCTAAGCAGCATGTGTGGAGAAAACCAGGCACTGCTCATCACCTGCCCAATACAATCCCTACAGTGAAACATGGTGGTGGCAGCATCATGCTATGGGGGTGTTTTTCAGCTGCAGGGACAGGATGACTGGTTGCAATTGAAGGAAACATGAATGCGGTCAAGTACAGAGATATCCTGGATGAAAACCTCTTCCAGAGTGCTCAGGACCTCAGACTTGGCTGAAGGTTCACCTTCCAACAAGACAATGACCCTAAGCACACAACTAAAATAACAAAGGAGTGGCTTCAGAACAACTCTGTGACCATTCCTGACTGGCTCAGCCAGAGCCCTGACCTAAACCCAATTGAGCATCTCTGGAGAGACCTGAAAATGGCTGTCCACCAACGTTCACCATCCAGCCTGACGGAACTGGAGAGGATCTGCAAGGAAGAATGGCGGAGGATCCCCAAATCCAGGGGTGAAAAACTTGTGGCATCATTCCCAAGAAGACTCATGGCTGTACTAACTCAAAAGGTGCGTCTACTCAATACTGAGCAAAGGGTCTGAATACTTATGACCATGAGATATTTCAGTCTTTAATAAATTTGCAAAAATTTCTACATTTCTGTTTTTTTCAGTCAAGATGGGGTGCAGAGTGTACATTAATGAGGAAAAATGAACTTTTTTGAATTAACCAAAAGGCTGCAATGAAACAAAGAGGGAAAAATTTAATTGGGTCTGAATACTTTCCGAACCCACTGTATGCGTGTATAGGTATTGTATGCACAGATGTGTGTATAGGTGCTGTATGTATATATGTGTGTATGTACTAAATGTATACATGTGTATATAGATTATGTATATATGTGTGCATAGGTACTGTATGTATATGTGTGCATGTACTATATGTATATATGTGAATAGGTACTGTATGTATATCCTTTGGTAATCTTCAGATTTCATGATGCTTTGCACACAGTCAAGGCACCCAGTGTCAGAGTCAGCAGAACAACCCCAAAACAGATTTGAGCCTCCACCATATGTGACTGTAGGTACTGTGTTATTTTTTTGTAGGCCTCATTCTGCTTTCAGTAAACAGTAGAATAACATAGTTTTGAACATAGTAACATAGGTTTGAAGGCTGAAGGAAGACCTTATGTCCATCTAGTTCAGCCTATTTTTAGTGCAGCTGTTCTGCATTGTTGATCTTGGGGAAGGCAAAAAACCCACAGAGTAGAAGCCAATTTTCTCCATAGGGAAAACAATTCCTTCCCCTAAGCTGGGTCAACCATCTACCTATGATATTATGTTATTCGTAACCTTCTATACTGTTACTCACAAGAAAAGCATCCATTCCTTTCTTACATTCATTCAGTGAGTTGGCCATCACCACTTCCTCAGGAAGGGAATTCCAGAGCCTCACTGCTCTTACCGTGAAGAACCCTCTTCTATGCTGGTGCAGAAATTGTCTTTCCTCCAAACGAAGAGAATGCCCCCTTGTTCTTGTCACAGTCCTTGGTACAAACAGTTCATTGGAGAGATCTCTGTATTGCCCGCTGATATACTTGTACATATATATTAGGGCTCCCCTAAGTCTTCTCTTTTCTAGAGTAAATAGACCTAATTTTGATAACCTTTCTGGGTATTGTAGTGAACCAACTCCATTTATCATTTTAGTAGCCCTCCTTTGAACCCTTTCAAGTTCAGTAATATCTTTCTTGAGCACCGGCGTCCAAAATTGCACACAATCCTCCAAGCGTGGTCTGACGAGTGATTTGTACAGAGGGAGAATTATGTTTTCATCTCGTGTCCCCAGACTTCTTTTAATGCATCCCATGACCCTATTTGCTTTGGTGGCAGCTGCCTGACACTGGGCACTCCAATTTAGCTTCTTATTGACTAAGATGCCTAAGTCTTTTTCCATGTCTGATTTCCCCAGCAGTTTCCCATTTAGTAAGTAATTGTAGCATCTGTTTCTCCTTCCCATGTGCAGAACCTTACACTTATCTGTGTTAAACCTCATTTGCCATTTTTCAGCCCAATTCTCCAATTTACTCAAATCTGTCTGTAGTTGCAAACTGTCCTCCTTTATGTTAACGACCTTACATAGTTTTGTATCATCTGCAAATACTGATATTTTACTGTGTAAGCCATCCACTAGATCATTAATATATTAAATAGTAGGGGGCCCAATACAGACCCCTGTGGTACCCCACTAGTAACCCTGGCCCAATCTGGGTATGCCCCATTAATAACCACTCTTTGTTTTCTATCACTAAGCCAGCTACCTACCCATCTACACACATTTTCCCCTAGCCCAAGCTTTCTCATCTTACCAATCTTTTATGTGGGACAGTGTCACATGCTTTAGAGAAGTCGAGATAAATGACATCCAATGATTCTCCTTGGTCCATTTGAGAGCTTACATCCTCATAGAAGCTGAGCAGGTTAGTTTGACAGGAGTGATCCTTCATAAATCCATGTTGATATGGAGTTAAACATTTATTAACATTGAGATATTCCATAATGGTATGCCTTAGAACCCTTCAAAAATTTTACCCACAACAGATGTTAAGCTTACCGGCCTATAGTTTCCAGGTTCCCTTTTACACCCCTTTTTGAATATTGGTACCACATTTGCTTGCCGCCAATCAAAAGGAACAGACCCTCTTTCTATAGAGTCTTTAAATATAAGGAATAGAGGCCTGTCTGTCACATTACTTAACTCCCTTAATACCCGAGGGTGAATGCCATCAGGGCCTGGTGATTTGTCCATTTTCATCTTACTAAGGCGGTTCTGCACTTCTTCCTGGGTTAGGCAGGTAATACTTAATGGGGAGTTTACATTATCACTCTGTGTTTCCCCTGGCAAATCCTTTTCCTGTGTGAACACTGTTGAGAAAAAAGTATTTAAAACATTTGCTTTTCCCACATCGCTCTCTATGATTTCACCCTCATTGTTCTTTAAAGGGCCGACACCATCAATTTTAATCTTTTTACTGTTTATGTAATTAAAGAATAGTTTGGGGTTTGTTTAACTTTCCTTAGCAATGAGTCTCTCAGTTTCCACTTTTGCTAAATGTATTTGTTTTTTACACATTTTATTTTTTTCTCTATAACTTTTTAATGCTTCTTCATTGCCTTATTCATTGAATAATGTGATTTACCAAGAAGCTCTATCTTGGTCTCATTTTGTCAACAAGACAAAGAAGAAGGACAAAGACAAAGAAGGAATTTTGCTTACCTGTATACATTTTTGGCAAAGTGCAGTCTAGCTGTCTCTGTGTCAGCAGAGTGGAGCCCTCCTGATCCTCCTTCCCATAGCGTTTCATTTCATTCAAATGCGGACGGATCGTTTGCGCTGACACTGATGCACCCTGAGCCTGCACGACAGCTTGAGTTTCTTTGGGCCTTGATTGGGACTGCTTTACCACCATCTGGACTATCCTGCGTTGCAACCTTTAATCAATTTTTCTCTGCCGTCCAGGGAGATTAGCTACAGTGCCATGGGTTAGAAACTTCTCTTTTATGTTGCGCCTCGTGGAGAAAGGAACATCAAAATCTCTGGAGATGGACTCGTAACCTTGACATTGTAGATATTTTTTAACAATTTTGGTTCTCAAGTCCTCAGCCAGTTCTCGTCTCCTCTTTCCGTTCTCCATGCTTAGTGTGGCACACACAGACACACAAGGCACAGACTGAGATAACTTCTCCCCTTTTTATCAGGTTTCAGCTGTGATTTTCATATTGCCCACACCTGTTACTTGCCACAGGTGAGTTGGAACGAGCATCACATCCTTGAAACAAAGTTGTTTACCCACAATTTTGGAAAGGTGCCAACAATTTTGTCTGTCCTATTTTTGGGGGGGGGTTTGTGCGAAATTATATCCAAATTGCCATTTTTTTCTCTGTTTTCTTTTCCTGTTGTTCCAATACACACAAAGGAAATAAACATGTGTCTAAGAAAATGTGTAATTGTAATATGTGTATGCAATTTGTGTGTATAACCATGTGTATGTGTGTTTGTGTATAAGGGTGCATGCATATAGTTATGCCATTTTGTATGTATATGTGTTAGCATGTATGTGTATAAGAATGTAGTTGTGTATCTACAGTATGTATATATATATATATATATATTTGTGTGAATAAATAGTGTCTGTATGATTGTATGTCACCTGCTGGCCAACTGACAAAATAATGAAGCTATTCCGGCTGCCCCTACCCCCACCAGCTATATTGCTCACCCCCCACCCTTACACCCTCATCCTCCCCATTCCTCTAGGTCACATTAATGAACGTCGTCCGGCCCTCTTATGGATTTATGGATTTTAGCGTTCGATGTATTTTCTGCTGTCTTGTCCTCACGCACCACTCTCCTGATTAGACAGTTCCAGAAATCAGTCCTCATGGCTTCCCTATAGATCATGTGTGCTCTGTGTCATGCATTGTTTGGATGTGACGTCTCATAACAGAAGTGCTAAGTATTGATCGCCCAATTTTATTTTTCCAGTTCACAACATTTCTGGTGCCTTTTTCCTGCAGATCTGACCTTAAACATTGACTAACTGGAAAAAAAAAATATCCTATTCCCGTAACCTCATAGTAAAGTAGAAAAATATCAGATTTCCCAACACAAGGCTCCAAATCTCCAGGTAAATTATAAAATTCATACTTCCTGCAGCCACCACTAGAGGGAGCCCACTGTCTACTGTTTGTACATAGGGATCAATAAGAAAGTATGCAGTGTGCTCCCTCTAGTGGTGGCAATATGAATGTTATAATTTGGAGCTGTGTACTGGAACATTTGAGCTCTGATTGCTATAAAGATGCAGTATGAAATCAATTGGTAGATAATGCTGGACCTGGCACATGACATGGTGTTTGAAGCATACCTGTCATTTCAGGTGAATTTTCAGAATAAGCTTTTGCTAGTGTGTTAATGATGAATTACACAATGTCCTGACCATTATATGACTTGTATCCAGCATTTTTCACCAGTTGCTCCCTCTAAAGTCTCTATCTCTAATTTTCAGTTGTCTCTGAGTTGGTGAGTAGAGAATAGCTTCTGCGATGTCTCCCATACCCATCAGACACAGACATGAGGAATTTCTGTTCACCTGTCTCTATGTAGCACATGTTGAGAAGCAGCAACAGGATGGAGGATAATACACAGCAGTACTCAGCAGTGTAGCTGTGAAATTCATCACTGAGGTGAGAAAAAACACTTATTAGAAAGCAGCATGTAAGGCATTATACAGCAGTAATGAACAGTGTAGGTTTACATCCTGATGTAGGTTGAGATAAAACACTAGAAAGCAGCAACAGGATGCAGGCTATTATACAACAGTACTGTAGTAGTGTATCTGTGGTTCTAGCTCTAGCAGGAGATAAACTATTACTATAAAGCAGCAACAACATAGAGGACATTATGTAGCAGTAGTGTTGAGCATTCCGATACCGCAAGTATCGGGTATCGGCCGATACTTGCTGTATCGGAATTCCGATACCGACTTCCGATATTTTTTCAATATCGGAAGTCGGCATCGGAATCGGAAGTTCAAAGTTGATTGACAGCCTGACGTCATCATGATGCGCGGTGTGTGCGCATCATGATGCGCCGTCATTTCGGGCCTTCCGGGGGTCTCTGCCGGCCTGCCGGGGGGCTGTGCCGGCCTGCCGGGGGGCTGTGCACCCTGTGGGGGTCTGTACCGGCCTGCCGGGGGGGCTGTGCCGGCCTGCCGGTGGTCTGTGCACCCTGTGGGGGTCTGTACCGGCCTGCCGGGGGGCTGTGCCGGCATGCCGGTGGTCTGTGCACCCTGTGGGGGTCTGTACCGGCCTGCCGGGGGGCTGTGCCGGCCTGCCGGGGGGCTGTGCTGATGTCCGGGGGTCTGTGCAAGCATCGTCCGATGGGACTACAAGTCCCATCTGGCGATGCCTGCTACCATGACAGTGATTGACACATTAGCCAATGATGGGACAGTAGTAGTCCCATCATCCGGCTAATGTGTTAAATGTTAAAAAAAAAAAAAAAAATACTACATACATACTACATGCATGCTACATACATACTACATGCTACATACATACTACATATATACTACATGCATGCTACATACATACTACATGCTACATACATACTACATATATACTACATACATACCACATACATACTACATACATACTACATGCTACATACATACTACATGCTACATACATACTACATATATACTACATGCATGCTACATACATACTACATGCATGCTACATACATACTACATACATACTACATACATACTACATGCTACATACATACCACATATATACTACATACATACTACATACAATACATTCATACAATACATACATAGACATACAGTACATATAACATAGAGCAACATACTTACCAATACTTGTCACATTGTTCCCCGAAGCCATTGTCTTTTACGGAATAAATATTAACATAACAAACCACAAAAATACTCACCCACGATCCGAAGCAGTCCACGAGTGTGTCCCACGACGATCTTGGGTAGAGAACTGCAGCATCAGCTGTTGCTGCCGTTCTCTACGGGCTGCAGGAATCCAATGACGGAAGGTAGGTATCCTTCCGCACTGTATTCCTCCGCCACTTAAAAAAAAAAAAAGTCCCTAGTCTCACTTTATGCCATTGCTGCGTGGGAATTTCCCACACAGCAATGGCATAAAGTGAGACTAGGGACTTTTTTTTTTTTTAAGTGGTATGTATGTAGCATGTAGTATGTATGTAGCATGTAGTATGTATGTAGTATGTATGTGGTATGTATGTAGTATATATGTAGTATGTATGTAGCATGTAGTATGTATGTAGCATGCATGTAGTATATATGTAGTATGTATGTAGCATGTAGTATGTATGTAGCATATATGTAGTATGTATGTAGCATGCATGTAGTATATATGTAGTATGTATGTAGCATATATGTAGTATGTATATAGCATGTAGTATATATGTAGTATACATGTTGCATGCATGTAGTATATATGTAGTATGTATGTTGCATGTAGTATGTATGTAGTATGTATGTTGCATGTAGTATATATGTAGTATGAATGTAGCATGTATGTAGTATGTAGTATGAATGTAGCATGTATGTAGTATGCATGTTGTATGTATGTAGCATGTAATTTTTTTTTTTTTTTTTTACATTCAACACATTAGCCGGATGATGGGACTACTACTGTCCCATCATTGGCTAATGTGTCAATCACTGTCATGGTAGCAGGCATCGCCTGATGGGACTTGTAGTCCCATCGGACGATGCCTGCACAGACCCCCGAAGCCTGCACAGCCCCCCGGCAGGCCGGCACAGCCCCCCCGGAGCCTGCACAGCCCCCCGGCAGGCCGGCACAGCCCCCCGGCAGGCCGGCACAGCCCACCGGAGCCTGCACAGCGCCCCTGGCAGGCCGGCACAGCCCCCCGGCAGGCCGGCACAGACCACCGGAGCCTGCACAGACCCCCTGGCAGGCCGGCACAGCCCCCCGAAAGGCCCGTACAGACCCCAGAGAGGCTGTACAAGGGAAAAACAGGATTTTTCTTATTCCGATACCGGAAGTCCCATAGACTTGAATGGGACTTCCGGTATCGGAATCGGCGATACCGATACTTTTTTTTAAGATCGGCCGATCCATTCCGATCCGATACTTTGAAGTATCGGACGGTATCGCTCAACTCTATGTAGCAGTACTGAGTAGTGAAGCTGTGAATCTGGCACTAACTTACGCTATAATACAAGAAAAAGCATGGAGGATATTATATAGCAGGATTGAGCAGTGTAGCTGTGAATCTAGTACTAAGTTGAGCTATTACTTACCAGAAAGCAACAGTATGGAGGACATTATATACCAGAATTGAACATTGTAGATGTGATACCAGCTCTGAGGAGAGATAAAATTATTAGAAATCAGCAACAGGATTGAGAACATTAAAAAAAAGCAGTGCATCTTTGGCACTAGCTCTAGGGGAAACATTATACAGCAGTACTGAGCAGTTTATGTGAATCTATCACTGAGTAAAGCTAAAACACTTACTAGAAAGCAGCAACAGCATAGAGGACATTATATAGCAGGATTGAGCAGTACAACTGTGATACCAGCTCTGGAGTGAGATAGAACACTTAATAGAAAGCAGAAGCAGCATGGGAGACAATATACAGCAGTGCTGAGTAATGAATCTATGGATCTAGCTTTAGTAATAAGCAATGCAGATGTGAATCTAGCACTAAATTGAACTTAATCACTTACTAGAAAGCCACAGTATGAAGGACATCACATAGCAGGATGTAATCGAAACAACAGCTGTTGGGAGATATAAAACACTTAGTAGATAGCAGCAGCAGCAATATAGACATTATATAGGACATTATATAGCAGGATTGAGCAGTGTAGCTACGATATCAGATCTGGAGTGAGATAAAACACTTGCTAGAAAGCAGCAGCAGCATGGAGGACTTTATAGAGCAGTATTGAGCAATGTAGCTTTGATACCAGCTCTGGGGTGAGTTAAAACACTTTCTAGAAAGCAGCATCAGAATCATCACAGACAATATGCAGCAGTACTGATGTGAGTAACACATCTTTGGATCTAGCTCTAGTAATGAACAGTGTAGCTGTGAATTTAGCACTAAGTTGAGACAAAACACTTACTAGAAAGAAACAGTATGAAGGGCATTGCATAACAAGATTGACCAGTGTAGTTGAGATGCCATCTTTGGGGTGATGTAAAACACTAGAAAGCAGCAACAGCATGAAGGACCTAATATAGCAGGATTGAGTAGTGTAGCTGCGATATCGGCTCTGGGTGAGATAAAACACTTAGTAGAAAGCAGCAACAATATGGAGGACATTATGTAGTAAGATTGAGCAGTGTACCTGAGATAGCAGCTCTGGGGTGAGATAAAGCACTTACTAGAAAGTAGAGGCATGGTCTCTGCTTCTTTCTGCTCCTGCACCCATTTCCATAAACTTGAATGGCAGCTGTAATCTGATCCCTCAGCATGTTTCTCCAATACATTACAAAGTCTCTTACATTTGTGCCTCCACACTTGTCCATAGGGTGTGTCTGATGTTACATCTCATAATAATAATAATAATAATAAATTTTATTTCCATAGCGCCAACATATTCCGCAGCACTTTACATTTCAGAGGGGATTTGTACAGACAATAGACATTACAGCATAACAATAATCACATAGATTATAACAAATACCAAGAGGAATGAGGGCCCTGCTCGCAAGCTTACAGTCTATGAGGAAAGAGGTAGACACGAAAGGTGGGTGGTAACAGTTGCCCTGATTGTATGGACCAGCCATAATGATAAGTGTGTAACAGTACAGACACAGAGGGCTAATGGATGCATAAAGCATGTGGGAACATGATGTGGGAAATATGGTTATGGTAAAACTTTTGGCTGTGCCACAAAAGGATAGATTAGGTTAATGTGTTGAGGCTGTAGGCCAGTCTGAATAAATGCGTTTTCAGGGCACGCTTAAAGTGGGGATTGGGGACTAATCGTATTGACCTGGGAAATGCATTCCAAAGAATTGGCACAGCACTTGTAAAGTCTTGGAGACGGGAGGTTCTGATTATTGAGGATGTTAACCTCAGGTCATCGGCAGAACGGAGGGCGCGGGTAGGGTGGTATACTGAAACAAGGGAGGAGATGTAGGGTGGTGCTGAGTCATGGAGGGCTTTGTGGGTGAGGGTAATAAGTTTATACTGAATTCTGGAGTGGATGGGTAGCCAGTGTAATGACTGGCACAAGGTAGAGGCATCGGTGTAACGATTGGTGAGGAATATGATCCTGGCAGCAGCATTCAAGACAGATTGGAGAGGGGAGAGTTTGGTAAGAGGAAGAGCGATTAGAAGAGAGTTACAATAGTCGAGACGAGAATGAATAAGAGAAACAGTAAGAGTTTTTGCGGAGTCAAAAGTAAGAAAAGGATTCTAGAAATGTTTTTGAGGTGCAGATAACAAGAGCGAGCCAGTGATCGAATGTGGGAGGCAAAGGAAAGCTCGGAGTCAAGTATGACCCCAAGACAGCGGGCATGTTGCTGGGGAGTAATAGTGGAACCACACACAGAAATGGCAATGTCGGGTATAGGTACATTAGTAGCGGGAGGAAACACCAGGAGTTCAGTCTTTGACAGGTTCAGTTTCAGATATAGTGAGGACATGATATTAGACACAGCGTTTAGACAATCGCCGGTGTTTTCTAGAAAGGCTGGCGTGATGTCAGGAGAAGAAGCGTATAATTGGGTGTCATCAGCATAGAGATGGTACTGGAAACCAAATCTACTGATTGTTTGACCAATAGGGGCAGTGTACAAGGAGAAGAGGAGGGGGCCTAGAACCGATCCTTGAGGAACCCCAACAGTAAGGGGAAGATGAGAGGAGGAGGAGCCAGCAAAAGATACAGTAAAGGAGCGGTCAGAGAGATAGGAGGAGAACCAGGAGAGAACGGTGTCCTTGAGGCCAATGGAACGGAGCATAGTGAGGAGGAGCTGATGATCCACAGTGTCGAATGCTGCAGAGAGATCCAAGAGAATTAGCATGGAGTAATGACCATTTGATTTAGCTGTTAGTAGATCATTAGAAATTTTAATGAGGGCAGTTTCAGTAGAGTGTAAAGAGCGGAAACCGGATTGGAGAGGGTCGAGAAGAGAGTTATCAAAGAGATAGCGGATCAGACGGGAGTGGACCAGGCGTTCCAGGAGTTTAGAGATGAAGGGAAGATTAGAGACAGGTCTATAGATCGCGGCACAGTTTTGGTCGAGGGATGGTTTTTTAAGTAGTGGATGTATTATGTCATGCTTAAATGAGGGAAAGATACCAGAAGAGCAAGAGAGGTTAAATATTTTAGTTAGGTGAGGGGTGACAGCAGAGGAAAGGGACTGGAGGAGATGTGACGGAAATGGGTCACTGGTGCAAATGGTTGGGCGAGAAGATGCATGAAGCCTGCTTACTTCTTCTGTGACTGGTTCAAAATCAGAGAGTGAGCTAGATGCAGTGGGGGAGGGAGGACAGTGCATGGTATGAGGTGATTGGGAGATAATTTCCTGTTGAATCTGGTCAATTTTTTCTTGGAAGTAATTGGCCAGATCGTCAGCCCGTGGTTGGGGCTTGTACTCTTGGGTTCAGTAGAGAATGAAAAGCGTCAAAGAGATTTTTCGGGTTATTGGACAGTGAAGTGATGAGGGTGTTGAAATAGGTTTGTTTGGAGAGGTGAAGGGCAGTTGTTGTGAACTCATTTTCTGGTCTGCCTCTGGTTTCTGGTGAGGGAACTGGTTGTGCTGAAAGAGGAGTTGTGAGTTCTCTTTCCGGGCTCCCTCTGTTGGTGGCAGGAGGTAGTGAAGCTGATCTAATTAACAGAGACCTGCCATCTGATAATGAGGAAGAGGATTGGACATCTGGAGTCTCAGACTGGATTTAAGACAGCCGCCTCCCTATTCCCATGCTGGTGATTTTTTCATGCCTCCTGAGGTCTTATTTTCCAGCTCAGTTCCTGCCTTCTCAAGCTAAGTTGTCTTTGCTAATGTTCACATTTGATTTGGTTTGGTCTATTCAGTTTTTTGTGTGGTCAGCACAGGGGCTGTGCTGAATTTCCACTCTTATGTCATTGTATGAGCTAGTTTGCTTTTTGTCCCTTATTAGATTGGCCTCTTTTTGCGCTGTTCTCAGAATATGCCAGAGTGCTGATATAGTGGGAGAAGTCTAGTGACTTCAGGGTATTTTTTGCTATCAGAAGTGTTGGACATTTTTGCAGGGTTTTTTGGCGTGATTGCAGACAGTATCTTTTCTTTCCTGTCCTTTCTAGCTAGTGTGGGCTCCATCATTTGCTCAGCCTATTTTCCTACCTGTGTTCGTGTTTTCATCTTGTCTCACCGTCAATACATGTGTGGGGGCTGCCTATTCCTTTGGGGTCTGCTCTGGGGCAGTTTTAGATTTCCCCTTTTCTTGCTTTAGGCTTATTTAGTCCTCCGGCTGTGACAAGGCGTCTAGAATCATCGTAGGTATGCTCCACGGCTGCTGTTAGTTGTGTGGTTATGATGAGGGGTCTGCAATCCGTGTAGTTACCAACCTCTCTGGTTTTCTGTGACTTGGCTTGGTCTTGTTTTCCTCCTCGGTGACCCATTCATAACGGGCAGTGTTGTATGTTCTAAGGAGAAACTTATAATGGATGAAATCTTCGTGTAGATTGGATTTTCTCCACAGACGTTCGGCACACCTGGAGCACCGTTGCAGGAAACGTGTTTGCAGGGTGTGCCAGGGTTGTCGCCGTCTGTATTGTGGTGTTCTATTTATAGGGGGTGCAAATTCATGTAATGCTTCAATGCAGAATCAGGACATGAGAGGGAGGAGGATAGGGGCCAATGAAGACTACAAGTTCTTCATAAGTTTCTGGGTGTTAATGGCCTATATGTTTCTATAAGTATGGACAGTGGGGGTGACCTGAGCAACCTGGCAGTTCTTGATAGAGAATGAAAGAAGATTGTGGTCAGAGAGTGGGAGAGGGGAGTTTGCAAAATCATCCACTGCACAAAGCCGAGAGAAGACCAAGTCGAGGGAGATACCATCTTCATGCGTTGGAGAATTAGTAAGCTGCGAAAGGCCAAATGAGGAGGTTAAAGATAAAAGGTGAGTAGCAGATGGGGAGAGGGGAAGAGCAATGGGGATGTTGAAATCTCCCATGATGAGGGTAGGGATGTCACAGGAGAGAAAATGTGGAACCGAGTGGCAAAATGATCCAGGAACTGTTGACAAGGGCCGGGAGGATGATACACCACCGCCACCCGCATGGAGAAGGGGGTGTAGAGTCTGACAGCATGGACCTCAAAAGAAGGGAAGACTAGTGAGGGTAGTTGAGGGATAACCGGAAAGGTACATTTTGATGACAGGAGCAGACCAACGCCTCCACTTGCTCTATTGTCTGATCTTGGGGTATGAGAGAAGTGTAGCCCCCCTTATGAAAGAGCAGCAGCAGCGGTAGTGTCTGACTGCTGGATCCAGGTTTCAGTAAGAGCCAGAAGGTTAAGAGAATTAGAATGGAAAAAGTCATGAATGAAGGAGAGTTTGTTACACACTGAGCGAGAATTCCAAAGGGCACAATTAAGAGAGACAGATGGCATGCAGGGAATATTAATAAGATTAGAGGGGTTTCTGAGTGTAACAGTTGGGGGGTTTGACTTTCTATAACATGAGGGATCAGGGTTGGGAGCAATGTCTCCTGCGACTAGGAGAAGGAGGATAGAAAGAGTGAGCAGATGGTTAAGTGATTTGTGAGAGCGTCTCTTATGTTGAATGGTGGGACTGAATGGATCTGTGCAATTTAACAATGTGAAAACAGCGTGAGTGCTATACATAGAGAGGAAAGGAGCGAGGGGCCGATATGGATGGAGTGTAGAGAGTTAATGCCAGGGCGGTGGATGTGTGTGAATGCAGCGGCCAGGATATAAATTACACAAATGCATATGGTATATATTTGTTGTACTCCAAATGTAGAGGGAGTACATGTATATAAATGTCTTACCTGTCTCCTGCCCTGTTTAACTGCCATGTTATAACTGCCTCGTACTTTGATACATGTACTTCGATTACATGTGCATAAATGCCCCCTGCATAAATGCTCCCCCAAGCTATGTCTGAATATATAGGAGGCTAAGGCTTAGATTTTTTTTTTTGTGCTCTCATCTCCATAGACGTGACTAGGACTGAGCTTCACTACCACAAGCAACCTGCGGACAGGTGTGGCGCTGTTTTGGGGAGAGGGGAAATAAAAGCTGTCCTAATCCTACAAGGACAGGGTTCATTAATAGACAGATTGTCCCCATTCACTAACAGCAAGCAGAGATCTTACAAACAGTGAAAACGAGAAATATAAAGTATATTATAAAGTTGCTGCGCTTTTCTTTATAATCCACTTTATCTGCAAAAAAACCCCCCTGGAACATCCCTTTAAATATCGCCTGGGGTCCGGGCTTCTGACAGCCGTGCTGATGAGCTTACTAGATTACTAGAGTTCCGACAGCAGGATGAATGGGAGCGCTGCCCCCCGTGGGATCACGCGTGGAGAGTATAAAGCGTGTCACGGTGTGCGCGGCGCGGAGCATTGTGTCATGAGACAGCGCGGCAGAAATGGATTTTTTTAAGACGTTTTACATATTGTTGAAATCTGAACAGGATGAGGGGGTCTTACTTAGCGGAAAGTAGAATATCGCCACAGGGGGGCTCATGTGTTCCTCATTCATCCCCAGTGTTATATCTCACACACACCCGCAGCCTTATCTCACATCGGCAGGAGAAGCGTCACACATAATTACTGATGGCTCTGTATTTGTTTAGTAGGTCTGTCTGGGGTCTTTTTAAAGGGGTGGTCCCATTGGATGTTTGTTTTCTAGGGTGGGGCGGGGGTCCGTATGCAGTAGAGGTCTGATCTGGGTTTGTATACAGAAGGGTTTGGACTAGGGTCTGTATACAGTGGTGGTCTGCTTTGGGGTCCATATACAGTGGTCTGGTTTGGGGTTCGTATACAGTAGTGGTCTCATTTGAGGTACGTATACAGTGATGGTCTGGTTTGTGGTACGTATTCCGTGGTGGTCTGGTTTAGGGTACGTATACAGTGGTGGTCTGGTTTTTGGTCCGTATACAGTAGTGGTCTGGTTAAGGGTACGTATACAGTGGTGGTCTTGTTTGGGGTCTGTATACAGTGGTGGTCTGGTTTGGGGTCTGTATACAGTGGTGGTCTGGTTTGGGGTACGTATACAGTGGTTGTCTGGTTTGGGCTCCATATACAGTGGTGGTCTAGTTTGGGGTCCGTATACAGTGGTGGTCTGGTTTGGAATCCATATACAGTGGTGGTCTGGTTTAGGGTCCGTATACAGTGGTGGTCTAGTTTGGGGTCCGTATACAGTGGTGGTCTGGTTCAGGGTCTGTATACAGTGGTGGTCTGGTTTGGAATCCATATACAGTGGTGGTCTGGTTTGGGGTACGTATACAGTGGTGGTCTGGTTTAGGGCTACTGTCATTATTATAATGGACTAGCTGAAGAGCCCGGCGTTGCCCGGGCATAGTAACCAACTGTGGTTAGTTATAACAAATTATAATGATTATATTGCACATAAAAACATTTCACATCATATATTCAACTCTACAGATTTGCTACACAAATTAACTAAACAATTACCCAAGTATTGATAGTATTTTATTTTCAACTCATTCAAGATTTTTGGTTTTTCCTTTCGGTGCAAAGATGAACAGATTTTTGGCAGTTCCAACTCTTGAACAGACCACGTAAAGTTGACCATGAGAAATGCATGGAGATTGCAAATCGATCCCTACTACTTTCAAGGACTGTCCCTGAGCATTGTTAATGGACATTGCAAATAGCAGTTGAACTGGAAACTGGAGGCATTTAAAGTCAAAAAACAAATCAGATGGAATGAGTGGAATTCTTGGAATGAAAATGTCCTCTCCTTTGGCACATCCCGTTTCTGAGTTGTGTATCTAACCTTATCCTGTGTGATAATGTCTGCTGAGCTGTGTACCTAATCCTCTCCTGTGTGATACTTTCTGCTGAGCTGTGTATCTAACCCTATCGTGTGTTACTGACTGCTCAGCCGTGTATCTAATCCTGTCCTGTGTGTAATACTGACTGCTGAGCAGTGTATCTAATCCTATCCTGTGTGATACTGACTGCTGAGCCGTGTATCTAACCCTATCCTGTGTGATACTGACTGCTGAGCCGTGTACCTAATCCTATCCTGTGTGTTACTGACTGCTGAGTCGTGTATCTAATCCTATCCTGTGTGATACTGGCTGCTGAGCCATGTATCTAATCCTCCTGTGTGATACTGTGTGCTGAGCCCTGTATCTAATCCTATTCTGTGATACTGTCTGCTGAGCCGTGAATCTAATCCTATCCTGTGTGATACTGACTACTGAGCCGTGTATCTAATCCTATCCTGTGTGATACTGTCTGCTGAGTCGTGTATCTAACCCTATCCTGTGTCATACTGACTGCTGAGCCCTGTATCTAATCCTATCCTTTGTCATACTGACTGCTGAGACGTGTATCTAATCCTATCCTGTGTGATACTGACTGCTGAGCCGTGTATCTAATCCTATCCTGTGTGATACTGACTGCTGAGCCGTGTATCTAATCCTGTTCTGTGTGATACACAGCTCAGCACACAGTATCACACAGAACAGGATTAGATACACGGCTCAGCAGTCAGTATCACACAGGATAGGATTAGATACACAGCTCAGCACACAGTATCTAATCCTCTCCTGTGTGATACTGACTGCTCAGCCGTGTATCTAATCTTATCTTGTGTGATACTGACTGCTGAGCCGTGTATCTAATCCTATCCTGTGTGATACTGACTGCTGAGCCGTGTATCTAATCCTATCCTGTGTGATACTGACTGCTGAGCTGTGTATCTAATCCTATCCTGTGTGATACTGACTGCTGAGCCGTGTATCTAATACTATCCTGTGTGATACTGACTGCTGAGCCGTGTATCTAATCCTATCCTGTGTGATACTGACTGCTGAGCCGTGTATCTAATACTATGATACTGACTGCTGAGCCGTGTATCTAATACTATCCTGTGTGATACTGACTGCTGAGCCGTGTATCTAATCCTCTCATGTGTGATACTGACTGCTGAGCCGTGTATCTAATACTATCCTGTGTGATACTCACGGCTGAGCCGTGTATCTAATCCTCTCCTGTGTGATACTGACTGCTGAGCTGTGTATCTAATACTATCCTGTGTGATACTGACTGCTGAGCTGTGTATCTAATCCTATCCTGTGTGATACCGTCTGCTGAGCCGTGTATCTAACCCTATCCTGTGTGATACTGACTGCTGAGCCGTGTACCTAATCCTATCATGTGTGTTACTGACTGCTCAGCCGTGTATCTAATCCTATCCTGTGTGATACTGACTGCTGAGCCATGTATCTAATCTTATCCTGTGCGATACTGACTGCTGAGCTGTGTATCTAATCCTATTCTGTGTGATACTGTCTGCTGAGTCGTCTAATACTATTCTCTGTGATACTGTGTGTTGAGCTGTGTATCTAATCCTATCCTGTGTGATACTGACTGCTTAGCCATGTGTCTAATCCTCTCCTGTGTGATACTGACTGCTGAGCTGTGTATCTAATCCTATCCTGTGTGATACTGACTGCTGAGCTGTGTATCTAATCCTGTCCTGTGTGATACTGACTGCTTAGCCATGTGTCTAATCCTCTCCTGTGTGATACTGACTGCTGAGCTGTGTATCTAATCCTATCCTGTGTGATACTGACTGCTGAGCCGTGTACCTAATCCTATCATGTGTGTTACTGACTGCTCAGCCGTGTATCTAATCCTATCCTGTGTGATACTGACTGCTGAGCCATGTATCTAATCTTATCCTGTGCGATACTGACTGCTGAGCTGTGTATCTAATCCTATTCTGTGTGATACTGTCTGCTGAGCCGTCTAATACTATTCTGTGTGATACTGTGTGTTGAGCTGTGTATCTAATCCTATCCTGTGTGATACTGACTGCTTAGCCATGTGTCTAATCCTCTCCTGTGTGATACTGACTGCTGAGCTGTGTATCTAATCCTCTCCTGTGTGATACTGACTGCTGAGCTGTGTATCTAATACTATCCTGTGTGATACTGACTGCTGAGCTGTGTATCTAATCCTATCCTGTGTGATACTGACTGCTGAGCCGTGTACCTAATCCTATCATGTGTGTTACTGACTGCTCAGCCGTGTATCTAATCCTATCCTGTGTGATACTGACTGCTGAGCCATGTATCTAATCTTATCCTGTGCGATACTGACTGCTGAGCTGTGTATCTAATCCTATTCTGTGTGATACTGACTGCTGAGCTGTGTATCTAATCTTCTCCTGTGTGATACTGACTGCTGAGCTGTGTATCTAATCCTATTCTGTGTGATACTGTCTGCTGAGCCGTCTAATACTATTCTGTGTGATACTGTGTGTTGAGCTGTGTATCTAATCCTATCCTGTGTGATACTGACTGCTTAGCCATGTGTCTAATCCTCTCCTGTGTGATACTGACTGCTGAGCTGTGTATCTAATCCTATCCTGTGTGATACTGACTGCTGAGCTGTGTATCTAATCCTGTCCTGTGTGATACTGACTGCTGGGCCGTGTATCTAATCCTATCCTGTGTGATACTGACTGCTGAGCTGTGTATCTAATCCTATCCTGTGTGATACTGACTGCTGAGCCGTGTACCTAATCCTATCATGTGTGTTACTGACTGCTCAGCCGTGTATCTAATCCTATCCTGTGTGATACTGACTGCTGAGCCATGTATCTAATCTTATCCTGTGCGATACTGACTGCTGAGCTGTGTATCTAATCCTATTCTGTGTGATACTGTCTGCTGAGCCGTCTAATACTATTCTGTGTGATACTGTGTGTTGAGCTGTGTATCTAATCCTATCCTGTGTGATACTGACTGCTTAGTCATGTGTCTAATCCTCTCCTGTGTGATACTGACTGCTGAGCTGTGTATCTAATCCTATCCTGTGTGATACTGACTGCTGAGCTGTGTATCTAATCCTGTCCTGTGTGATACTGACTGCTTAGCCATGTGTCTAATCCTCTCCTGTGTGATACTGACTGCTGAGCTGTGTATCGAATCCTATCCTGTGTGATACTGACTGCTGAGCCGTGTACCTAATCCTATCATGTGTGTTACTGACTGCTCAGCCGTGTATCTAATCCTATCCTGTGTGATACTGACTGCTGAGCCATGCATCTAATCTTATCCTGTGCGATACTGACTGCTGAGCTGTGTATCTAATCCTATTCTGTGTGATACTGTCTGCTGAGCCATCTAATACTATTCTGTGTGATACTGTGTGTTGAGCTGTGTATCTAATCCTATCCTGTGTGATACTGACTGCTTAGCCATGTGTCTAATCCTCTCCTGTGTGATACTGACTGCTGAGCTGTGTATCTAATCCTCTCCTGTGTGATACTGACTGCTGGGCCGTGTATCTAATCCTATCCTGTGTGATACTGACTGCTGAGCTGTGTATCTAATCCTCTCCTGTGTGATACTGACTGCTGAGCTGTGTATCTAATCCTATCCTGTGTGATACTGACTGCTGAGCTGTGTATCTAATCTTCTCCTGTGTGATACTGACTGCTGAGCTGTGTATCTAATCCTATTCTGTGTGATACTGTCTGCTGAGCTGTCTAATACTATTCTGTGTGATACTGTGTGTTGAGCTGTGTATCTAATCCTATCCTGTGTGATACTGACTGCTTAGCCATGTGTCTAATCCTCTCCTGTGTGATACTGACTGCTGAGCAGTGTATCTAATCCTATCCTGTGTGATACTGACTGCTGAGCTGTGTATCTAATCCTGTCCTGTGTGATACTGACTGCTGGGCCGTGTATCTAATCCTATCCTGTGTGATACTGACTGCTGAGCTGTGTATCTAATCCTCTCCTGTGTGATACTGACTGCTGAGCTGTGTATCTAATCCTATCCTGTGTGATACTGTCTGGTGAGCCGTGTATCTAATCCTATCCTGTGTGATACTGACTGCTGAGCCGTGTATCTAATCCTATCCTGTGTGATACTGGGCTCCCCCTGCAGTCTGTGTCAGAGGGTGGTCTGTGTTGGCACAGTAATAAATTGTGTTATTTCCAGCTTTACAGAAGTACGATAACACCATAGAAATGATAATAATAGGCCAAATTGTTTGATGAATTGGAACTCGCGGGGTTAAAATTTCGCCTCACAACATAGCCCATGACGCTCTCGGGGTTTAGACGTGTGACTGTGCAAAATTTTGTGGCTGTAGCTGCGACGGTGCGGATGCCAATCCCGGACATGCACACATAGATACATACACACACACACATTGAGCTTTATATATTAGATAGAACACATCATATTCTTGTTTTTTCAATTTCTGTAACAACCATTATGACTGCAATCAGTTTCACCCAGCTTTCCCAGGCACCTGAATGGTATATCAGTCTAGTTATACAAAGATGCATCCTAGGCTCTTATAAGAATGTGGTTTGGGATGCTATAGTATGTGGGTGACACCAGGGCTGTGGAGTCGGTAAGCCACAGTTGCGACTCCGGCTCCGACTCCGGCTCCGGCTCCTTCATAAATGGCCAATTCATAACAACAAATTTACTGTTGTAAAATATTAAACATCGTGCTTATTCAGTTTCTCACCATCATATAAGTAATCAGACCACTTAGAGCAAAAACTACATTTATTAGAATACAATTAGAATATAGCAAATAACTTTTATAAACTTTTCTAAACTGTAAGTAAATATGCAATAAACACTTTTATGCAGTTAATAAGAAGAAATCTATAAATTTGTCCTCAGAAAAAGTATTGCCTCTGTCAGATCCTCCTTCATGGATGCCCTCAAATCTGATCTAATTATTTTGAGAGCAGAGAACAACCTCTCTACACTAACTTGTGTTGGTGGCAAAGCAGTAACCACTCGGGCAACATCTCTGACAATGTCAGGATACAGAGGAATCGCTTGTTGCGCTGTTATTTTTGATGAACGGTCAAATTTCTCAATTTCTTTTAGTGCACATGAAAAATTCTGCTGAAATGTACTGGCTGTGTTCCTTGATGGGGATGACTCTTCTTCTATGCGGGAACGCTTTGCACGGTCCTTGTGATCCAAATATTTTTATTTTTTCAAATATAATTCTTCATCAGTTGATGATGAGGGTGAAGATGTGGCAGGACGACCAAATTCTTCTTGTTCCTCCTGACTGTTCTGCAACCCTTTCATCCTTACTGCTATTTCAAGCAGAGCTTCTTTTCCTTTACTTAGCTGTTGATCATTTAGAAGAATCCGATGCATTGGGTCTACATAAACAGCTGCCAAAAGAATGTTATATTGTAATAGTAGCTCCTCTCTCCGTTTCATTGATGTAGCAATGCCACTTGCAATTAACCCTCCTCTTTGGGACAGGCGAAACATCAGGTTCTTCCACTCCTTTAAGAAAATACCTGGAGTTAAGTCCTCTGCTTGTAATTTTTTAGTCACTGTAAATGGGTGCTCTAGCAATTTTTCCAGCTCAGTCACCTGATTCCACTGACTTTCATTTAGCGTCAGTTGAGGGTTAGCCATGTCTACAAGAAAGGTTTTCAGTTCAACCAAGCGCTGAATCATTAAGTACTGCCCCATCGTGTGGCTTGATCAATAATTGCCCCTTTTCCAGCACGTCTCTTCAAAATTGAGTCAACTTTAGGGGTTCTGGCAACAGTAGCCAATTTTCTCACCTTGCCAATCAGTGCAGCAGCATGTCCTTCTTGCAGACTGTCTCTTATAGCCAGCTGTAGCGTATGCACAACACAGCGCATGTGATGAATGAAAGAACATATTGACACAGTTTCAACAAGATCATCTAAACTATCATGTTGCTGTTCATCTGAAGCATCTTCAGTTTGCTCCTCAGTTACAATACTGTGTTCCTCTATTTCAAACATTTCTGTGTCTGTGGACCCAGAATGTTCTTCTAGCTGCTGGTCACCATCATTACTCTCATTCATTAGCTTAATAGTACTTATCATATTTGAAGCATTGTCAGTTACGACAGAAAGAACTTGCTCTTTTTTAAGTTCATAGTCTTGCAGAACCTTTTCCACCAAGACCTGGAGAAACTCACTGGTGTGATGAGCTTTGGTGTCTTTTACTGCCAATGTCTTGGTAACTATTTCTTTTTTGTCACAAACAAATTGGACATTGATGGCAAAATAGTTCACTCTGTGACGTGTGCAGGCATCCATTTTAAGAAACAGAAAGCGTCCCTTGAGAGTTTTTTTTTAAGTTCTTCCTTTTGTTTAAAAGCTTCTTCGATTACTAATTTTCTAATACTCTCTCTCTCCAGAGAAACACCAAGCTTGCGGGCCATTTCCCCATTCAGACACATAAAAGCTGGTCGTGAAAATAATGAAATAGGCACACTATCCTTTACAACAAGCTCTATGATCTGTTTTTTAAATGCATCTACTGTCATTGTCACAGTAACTTTGTCACTGACAAAATATCTTGCAACTGATGGCTGCAAAGCTCTCTGCTCCTTTTATTTGGCTGGAAGAGCTGGGCACTGGTTCATTGGTTTGGATGCAGTCTTTCTCATCCACTGCTTTCAGTACTTCTGGATGAAAGCGCTGTAAATGTCTCTTTAGATTAGAAGCTCTGGTAGGAGCATTTTTATCTTTGCCTGAATATGCACTCATCTTGGCTTCACAGCATTTGTTTTCGTCTGGATCATTTGTCATACACTGACAGACATAATGTTTTCTATCTTGACTGATGGTGAAATGTTCAAATACAGCTGATTTAATGTGATGCTTCTTTGACATTCTCAGGTTTTTAATTCTGCATTCACAAACCAAATGACAATTGTTTTTCCTAAAAACAATTGTACAAAATTATTGCCAGGTCATACAACTGATATAGTGGTCAGTAATACTGTTATTATTCCTCATGTACTCACAGTTAACTGATGCAAAGTTTGTTGAAAGGATAATACTTCTTACAGTCTTCCTCTTCTGAGTAGCAGGCAGCTGTGAGATGCTTGGAAGACGCACACCTAGTATGATCTAGTCTAGAGTAGGAGCTTTACTACTAAGAATTTGCAACACATTTTCACTTTCAGTTTTATACATTGTAAGTAGGGGGGTTGGGGCAGCATGAGGTTAACCAAGTATAAGATTAGATAAGGGCAGTGGAGAACAGTGACACACAAGAAGTAAGAAATGTCTCTATCTCCAGCAGAACTGCTTATCACTGTTGTTCATAGTTTGATAGAACATATATATTTGAGTAACATTTATAAAATTCATATGAAAGTTCAATTATGAAATATTAATACATTTTTTTTTAAAGCTGGAGTCGGAGTCGGTACATTTCTACCGACTCCGACTCCAACCAAAACTAACTCCGACTCCGACTCCACGACTCCGACTCCACAGCCCTGGGTGACACCTACTCTGCTACGTCTTCCGGGACTTCTAGGAGGTCAGCTACGTGTCCTTCGGATTCCAGGACGTTTCCTGTCTGCCTGCGGCTTCCAAGAGCTCTTCTATTGGTTCCTGCTCTTCTAGGACCTCTGCTATGATTCCACCTTAAGATTCCAGAATGTCTCCAAGACCTCTGCTACCTGTTCCGGGTCTTCCTTTACCACTGCTACATTTCTGACTGCAGCGTCCAGGACTTCTCCTGTCCGCCTGCAGTCTCCAGGACCTGAATGGTAATGATCAGTTCCTGTATAACTGCCCTTCTAGAAGGTGGACTATTTAGATTTTCCCCACTTGAATCCTAAATTGGGAGATTGGAATTGCAGGTAAAAAGCAGTTTTTTGAGAAAAACATCAGGGATGATCTGTAAGTGGATCTGATGCAGGATTTGGTTAGGCGCAGCCATATTTGATTAGACGTGTTTGTTTTCTTCATAATAACATTTGTCTGTCGGACTCTAATGATTTATGATGCTATAAAAAGCCAGATAATTACATTATATTATCTAAAGCGAGCCGGCCTGCACCGAGCAATCGTACCATCACTGCCAGCGCTGGTTATCAGGCCCCACGTGGTCGTTAGGTCGTGTTAACCCATGTCCTGCCACAGTGCACCCATAGCATGGTGGTACCTTATTGAAATTCTGATAGTCTGGCATGTTCTCATCTACTGAGATGTCTGATGATCTAAAATATCTGTTTTTACAGTGAAATCCCTTTAACCTTGCAGGGACGTTAGAACATCTGATAATCCAGCACAGATCTGCGTGATAACATTGCACCAGCTGACTGAGCAGATGACGGACTTATGAGCAGATGATGGCAAACATTTAGAGACCCAGCCAGCACATAGACTATAGCGCCATTTGGTAGTAATTGACACTTTTTGGGGGTAGGTCCTAGGATAGCCCTCTATTTTTACAAATTATCTTGGGTAAGCAGCTGTAAAAGATGGCACCAATATGTGTCTGAAGGAAAAACTGGTGGCATTACACAACAGTAACAAGAAATGGCACAATTTTCGGTCATTCATAAGACACTGCACCATTCTTGGTCAGCTGAAGGACACGTCACTGTTTTTGGTCAGATGCATGAACCAATATCATTTATTGTCAGATGTAGGACTTGGCACCAATTGTAGTAAATTGTAGAACTTGGCACCATGGTCGAGAGTCCCGCACGACAATCTCCCGCTCGGTCCTTTCTGCACTTGTCCCCTCTCGCTACTGCGCGGACTAACGCTACCTGCAGCACGCAGCAGGTCCCTGCTCTCTCTCCTCTCTGGCGGGAACTCTGCTCTCTTCTCACACAAAAACCCTTTAACCTCCTCTGACTCACCATGCCCCCTCTCTGCAGTTCATGGGTCTCCTCCGTCCTCAGTTTCCTTCCTCCCTGCAACAAGACTCGGCCCCAGCAGTTTTGTGCCCTGTCAGCACCCACGACCCGTTCTTCTCCCTTACTGTTGGTCAAAGAACATGGTAGTATTTTTGATCAGTCATAGGTCCGAGCACCAATTTTGGTCACTTTAATAACCTGTTGATAAGTCATAGGAAATGGCGTTTCTGGAGTCATAGCACATGGTACTATTTTTGCTCAGTTGTAAGACCTAGCACCATTTATGGTCAGTAGTTGGAACTGGTACTATTGTTGGTCAGTCACAGAATATGGCATCATTTTTGATCAGTTGTAGAATGTGACACAATTATTGATATCCCGCCTCCAGCAGGCGGGAACACCAGGCAGCACCATGGGGACACCGACTCCACCCACCTGCCTGGGTATGTCCGCCTGTATAAGCAAGTCCTGCTCCCCAGCAGGGACTCCACGGCACATCCTGGCCAAAGCCGTATATGGACCCTCTAGTTGAGGCAGAGGGTAAGCCTCAGACCCATAATTCCGCTGCAGGTGCTGCTGAACCGCATCATTCAGCTGCTCGCTAATCTCAGTGAGGGCCAGCAACAACTGCTCACCGGTCTGCACTTGGCCCATGGCCCACCAGAGAAAAATGTTAGGGTTGATGATAATGTCACGGTCACGTGTGACTGGACACACCGCCTCCAGCAGGGCGAATTTATATGACACAAGCGACCCTGGATACACCGCCTCCAGCAGGGCGAATTTAAATAATAAAACGTGCAGCCGGATACACCCACCACCAGAATGCAGCTTTCCTCCTGAATAGCTGCCACCAAGCTCTGTCAGAGCTGCAAGGAAATCCAATCTGACTCCTTCCACTCCAGGGCTCTGACTGAGCTGCCAGGACCTCTCTCTAGATCCTTCCTCCACCAAGGATCGTTGAAATGAACACTATCACCAACAGTGATTGCAACACCTGACCCTCTTTTATAGCAGAGCCAGAGCAATCACACCTGCTTTATAATCATGTGCAATAAAGCTCACCACCACCGGGGGCAAACTAGAACAAAAGACACCACTGTGTAATAATCCTAATGGCCACTGGGGGCAAAACCAAACTTAAGCACACAGCTTAAGGAAAAAAAAGTTACCTGTGCTTTTTATCTGTCATGATCCAGCATGGATCATAACAGTACCCTCCCCTTAATGAGGGGCCTCCAGACCCTCAAGACCGCTCCTCATCAGGAACACCTACAGCGGGGACGCCCAGGCCCAGAGTTCACCCCAGCAACTACCTGCACTTCAGGTTTATGACAAATGCACCACTGGTATTGGCAATGTATGTTCTGGAGGCACCACACATCTCCGGAGCGCCGACCTGAGAACGAGTTGTGTATGTGCATGTCTGGGAGTAACTCAAGCTGGTAATATGCTCAACTGGGCATTTTGCCGCTGGGCCGCTGTCATGTGGGCTGCGGGCGGCAGCGCCTGCTCATCTGGCCGCTTGCCAGCTGATGCAGCCACTGGCCTGGCTGTTGTTCCTGCCGCCGGCCCTCTGCGGGCAGGACGGTTATAGTTTCCAACCCTCCTGGGATTTTTCTATCCACACTGCAGGGAGATAAGCCGCCACGCCCCCCAACGCACCCTGTAATGATGAGTCACCGAAGGAGGAAAAAACAAAATACCAGCTAAGTCAAGAAAAAACCAGAAAGGTTGGCAGCTATCGGATTGCAGACCCCTGAACCTATCCACAACAACTAGCAGTAGCCGTGGGGGGTTCCTACGGTGCCCTAGACCCCTCGATCACAGCCGGAGAACTATATAGCCTAAAGACAGAAAGGGGAAAAACTAAACTGCCCCAGAGCAGACCCCAAAGCAATAGGAAGCCCCCAACATATAATGACGGTGAAGCAAGATGAAAACACTAACACAGATAGAAAGATAGGTTGAGCAAATGATGGGGCCCAAGCTAACTACATAGGACAGGATAGGAAAGCTGCTGTCTGCCATCCGCAAAAACCCTATCAAAATGAGCCAACCGACTGATAGGAAAAACAGGCCCTGAAGTCGCTAGGCTTCAAAAGACTATATCAGCACTCAGGTATATTCTGAAGACAGAGCAAAATAACAACAGATCAGAGACAAAAATGGAATTCAGCTCACCCCCGGCCAGGAATGGCAGAACTCCCAAAAAACAAGGCAAAGCAAAAACAAAACTGAAGAGTACAAAGCAGAGCAGAAAAACTTAGAATCATAGAATCGTAGAGTTGGAAGGGACCTCCTGGGCCATCTGGTCCAACCCCCTGCTCAAAGCAGGATTCGCTAAATCATCCCAGTCAGATGTCTGTCCAGCCTCTGTTTGAAGACTTCCATTGAAGGAGAACTCACCACTTCTCGTGGCAGCCTGTTCCACTCATTGATCACTCTAACTGTCAAAAAGTTTTTTCTAATATCTAATCTGTGTCTCCTCCCATTCAGTTTCATCCCATTGCTTCTAGTCTTTCCTTGTGCAAATGAGAATAAAGTTGATCCTTCTACAATGTGACAGCCCTTTAGATATTTGTAGACAGCTATTAAGTCTCCTCTCAGTCTTCTCTTTTGCAAACTAAACATTCCCAAATCCTGCAACCTTTCCTCATAAGACAGGGTTTGCAGACCGGTCATCATTCTGGTCGCTCTTTTCTGAACTTGCTCCAGTTTGTTGATGTCTTTTTTAAAATGTGGTGCCCAAAACTGGACACAATATTCCAGATGAGGTCTGACCAAAGAGGAGTAGAGGGAAATAATGACTTCACGTGATCTAGACTGTATGCTTCTGTTAATACATCCTAGAATTGCATTTGCCTTTTTTGCTGCTGCATCACAATGTTGACTCATATTCAGTCTGTAATCTATTAGTATACCCAAGTCTTTTTCACATGTGCTGTCACTTAGCCCTATTCCTCCCATTCTATATATGCTTTTTTCATTTTTATTGCCCAGATGTAGTACTTTGCATTTCTCCCTGTTAAAAACCATTCTGTTAGTTGCTTCCCACTTCTCCAGTTTATTTAAATCTTTTTGAATCCTCTCTCTCTCTTCTCTAGTATTAGCTATCCCTCCTAGCTTTGTGTCATCAGCAAATTTAATCAGTTTACCCTCAATTCCTTCATCTAAATCGTTGATAAAGATGTTGAACAATACAGGGCCCAGGACAGAGCCCTGTGGTACCCCACTTGAGACATTCTTCCAACTGGATGTGCAGCCATTTACGACCACTCTTTGGGTCCGATCACTAAGCCAGTTATGAATCCACCTAACAGTTGCCTTGTCCATTCCATACTTAGTCATTTTTTCAATAAGGATTGTATGAGAGACTTTGTCAAATGCTTTGCTGAAGTCAAGATATACTATATCTACAGCATTTCCTTGATCCACCCAATCAGTGATACCGTCATAGAAGGAAATTAAGTTAGTCTGACATAATAATAATAATCTTTATTTTTATATAGCGCTAACATATTCCGCAGCGCTTTACAGTTTGCACATATTATCATCACTGTCCCCGATGGGGCTCACAATCTAAATTCCCTATCAGTATGTCTTTAGAATGTGGGAGGAAACTGGAGTACCCGGAGGAAACCCACGCAAACACGGGGAGAACATACAAACTCCTTGCAGATGTTGTCCTTGGTGGTCCAACCACTGAGCCACCGTGCCACCCATGACATGACTTATTAGTTACAAACCCATGCTGACTCTGTTTAATCACTTCATTCTTATCCAGGTATTGACATACATGTTGTTTAATAATTTGTTCAAAGAGCTTTCCTGGTATAGAAGTCAGACTCACTGGCCTATAGTTGCCTGGGTCCACCTTCTTCCCCTTTTTGAAGATAGGAACAACATTTGCTTTTCTCCAAGAATTTTCAAAGATTATGGAGAGGGGTTCAAAAATTTCTTCTGCTATCTCCTTCAGTACTCTGGGGTGTAATTCATCTGGACCTGGAGACTTGAATTCATTTAGGTTAGCTAAGTGTTTCCTCACTATCTTTCTGTTTATAGATATCCTGGATTCTTAATAGGACAGTGAATAACAGTTGATGTTACATTTCCTTTCTGAGAGAAAACAGATGCAAAATAGGAATTTAAAAGTTCAGCCTTCTCAACATCCTGTCTTACCATTTCATCATTTTCATCCTGTAAAAATCCTATAGCATCTTTGACTTTTCTTTTACTTTTGACATATCCCCAAAATCCTTTATTATTGCTTTTGACATCTCTTGCAAGCCTCAATTCATTTTCAGCTTTAGATAATCTGATTTGTGCCCTGCAGGTTCTGCAGACAGCATTATATTCTTCTTTAGATATGCCTCCCTCTTTCCATTTTATAAACATTTTTTTCTTCCTTTTTAGCATGTGCTTAAGTTCTGTGTTCATCCATCCTGGTTTCCTTAAATGCTTCCTATTCTTCCCTCTTTTCGGAATTGTTAACAACTGTGCTTTGAGAATTTCATTTTTCAAGATTTCCCATCCTTCCTGGACATTTTTGTCTTTAAGGATATCCAGCCATTGGATCCCTCCAATTCTCTTTCTGAATCCCTTAAAATCTGCCTTTCTGAAATCTAACCTTGACGTCTGAGTCTTCACAGGTCTTCCGCCTCTAGTTATCCAAAATTCTAAAATAGCATGGTCGCTACCTCCTAGGGTCCCAGCCACTTTTACCTCCTCAACCATTTCCTCCCTGTTTATAAGGATTAGATCCAAGGTAGCAGTTCCCCTTGTTTTCTCCCTTACCTTTTGGAAGATAAAGTTGTCAGCAAGAGAGGATAAGAATTTCCTTGACCTGTTAGTTTTGCCTGAGAGAGATTCCCAACAAATGTCTGGATAGTTGAAATCTCCCATGACAACTATGTCATATTTTTTGGAGAACTTGGCCATTTGATGCATAAAGAGTTCATCCATATCTTCAGCTTGAACAGGCGGCCTGTAGTAAATGCCTACAATGGTGTCCTTTCCATTGTTCTGTCCTTGTATACTTAGCTTTGAGATGCAGGAATCAGACTGGTCTCCAAGAATCCAGCAGGAAAATCACCAGCCAGGAAGAAGGGCGTCGGCAGCCTTATATCCAGTCCTCAATTCCAGCCACCCAGTCATCATCTAGCTGCCCAGGTGTTTGGTAATCAGTCTCACTACCTTCCTTCACTAGAGGAGGGAGTTCATCAGACCTCAATGGTGAAGGGAAAAATGAACTCACAACAGCACCCCATCCTCGCCGTAGCATGAGACCCCCGCCCCCGCCCCGCAGCCACTCACAGCATCGCTTGCCTGCTCTCTTCTCTGTTCACAGGACCTGTGATGAGGTCACATGAGGGGGAGTCAGGTCACATGATCAGGAGCCTTTGTCCAGACCCCTGATCATGTGACCCCTGACTCCACCCCTCCTGCAATCTCATCACAGGTCCTGTGCGCTCAGCCTTGCCTCTTGGTGTCTGCAGGACTCTGCTGTGCTGGTTGTCATGGTGCTGGATGAGGGAAGTATGTGTGGGGTCAGGAGGGGTTTACGGGGTAGATGTAGCAGAGCTGTGTGTACGAGGTGTACGGAGTGGAGCCGGATGTGTACGAGGTGTATGGAGAGGAGCCGAGCCGCGTGTACGAGGTGTATGGAGCGGAGCCACGCGTGTACGGAGAGGAACCGTGTGTGTATGAGGTGAATGGAGCGGAGCCGCGTGTACGAGGTGTACGGAGCGGAGCCACGTGTATGAGATGTACGGAGATGAGCAGCGTGTACGAGGTGTATGGAGCGGAGCCGCGCGTATACGAGGTGTACGGAGCGGAGCCGTGTGTGTATGAGGTGTACGGAGCGGAGCCGTGTGTGTATGAGGTGTATGGAGATGAGCCGTGTGTGTATGAGGTGTACGGAGATGAGCCGTGTGTGTATGAGGTGTACGGAGAGGAGCCGTGTGTGTATGAGGTGTACAGAGCGGAGTCACGTGTATGAGGTGTACGGAGCTGAGCCTCGAGAACGAGGTGTACGGAGCGGAGCCGTGAGTACGAGGTGTACGGAGAGGAGCCGTGAGTACGAGGTGTACGGAGAGGAGCCGCGCATGTACGAGGTGTACGGAGCTGAGCCGTGTGTACGAGGTGTACGGAGCAGAGCCGTGTGTACGAGGTGTATGGAGAGGAGCCGTTGTGTATGAGGTGTACGGAGCAGAGCCGCGTGTACGAGGTGTACGGAGTGGAGCCACATGTATGAGATGTACAGAGATGAGCAGCGTGTACGAGGTGTATGGAGCGGGGCCGCGCGTATACGAGGTGTACGGAGCGGAGCCGTGTGTGTATGAGGTGTACGGAGCGGAGCCGTGTGTGTATGAGGTGTACGGAGATCAGCCGTGTGTGTATGAGGTGTACGGAGATGAGCCGTGTGTGTATGAGGTGTACAGAGCGGAGTCACGTGTACGAGATGTACGGAGCGGAGCCGCGTGTACGAGGTGTACGGAGCTGAGCCGCGAAAACGAGGTGTACGGAGCAGAGCCGCGAGTACGAGATGTACGGAGAGGAGCCGCGCATGTACGAGGTGTACGGAGCTGAGCCGTGTGTACGAGGTGTACGGAGCGGTGCCGCGCATGTACGAGGTGTACGGAGAGGAGCCGTGTGTGTAAGAGGTGTACGGCGTGGAGCCGTGAGTGCGAGGTGTACGGAGCGGAGCCGAGTGTACGAGGTGTACGGAGCGGAGCCGCGCATGTACGAGGTGTACAGAGCTGAGCCGTGTGTATGAGGTGTACGGAGCGGTGCCGCGCGAGTACGAGGTGTACGGAGCAGAGCTGTGTGTGTACTTGGTATACGGGGCGGAGCCGCGTGTATGGGGTATACGGAGCGGAGCCGTGTGTGTACGGAGTGGAGCCATATGTGTACAAAGCATACAAAGTGGGCTTTTCCCATGGACACAGGAGTACACGGCGGAGCCCTGAGGAGCATTTTAAAACACACATATGACGTTCCACCTGAAGCGATGTGCTGGAAGCTGACCGGAAATGAGATAATTTCATGAGGAGATTGTGACGGAATTAGAAATGCTTCAGATCCATCACCATGTCCTCCTCCGACAGCGCAGACAGCAGGATCACCTTGGAATCGGGGATGCCGGCCATGTGAGTGGATCACGATATGTCCTGCATCAGGAGGCTCAGGTGGGCACTACAATGGGAGCCAGGCTGCTATAGTATCTTTATAGAATCTTTCTTTATTTCTTTCTCTCTTTTTCTTTCTTTCTCTGTTCTTTCTTTCTCATTCTCTGTTCTGTCTTTCCCTCATTTTCTTTCTCTCTCCCTGTTCTATCTTTTTTCTTTCTCTCTCTGTTCTTTCTTTCCCCTCTTTCTTTTTCTTTCCTCTCTTTCTTTCTCTGTTCTTTTTTTCTTTTCTTTACTTCTTTCTTTCTTTCTGTTCTTTCTGTCTCTCTCTGTTCTTTCTTTCTGTTCTTTCTTCTTTCTCTGTTCTTTCTTTCTCTCTCTCCTTTCTTTCTCTCTGTTTTCTCTCTTCCTTAGTGCCAGTCAGTGTGCCCATAATGCCAGCCACTGTGCCCTTAGTACCAGTCAGTGTGATCACCAGTGCTAAATGGGTGCGGTTGGGTGTGGACATGGGTGTGACTAGTTGCGAAATGGATGTGGCTGGGGCGTGGCCCAAAATTTAAAGCGCCGCGCTGCGCGCGCCGCAGTCTTTCTCCCTTTCCCTTCTTCAAAAGTTGGGAGGTATGATAGGGGCGGCTATGACCAGGGGGTCTGGTTGCCCAATGGCTAGCAGTCGTGCCAGGAATTCTGTCACCGTGCGTACAAAAGGGGACAGAGCTTTTGGAGGAGTACTGTACCTAAAAGCAATAAATAGGACTGAGCTGAAATACTGGGCACAGCTCTGACTACATGTTATATAGTCGTGTTAATCTCCTCTCACTTCTTGTAACCTACAAGTGTACAAAGATATTATATAGTCACCATGTGACTAGTGGGCCTGTGTAACTTCAAATGCCAGGGCTGAATTTTAGTCCCAGTCCGGCCCTGGGCCCGATCACCTGAGAATTCCAGACCCCTGCAACACACTTCCACTGGATGTTTTTGGTGGCCACCCATACATACTCGTTCACACACAGGTCCGGATCTGAACGTTTATTGCCACACATTCGTTTGTCAAAATGGGGTGAACTCTTTCTGGAACTGACAACAGAGGCGTCCCCCTGTGTCACCACACTCACACCCCCGCAATTCACCAAGGGAAACATCACCCCCCAACCCCTCCTACTACGAGGTCTGCGCCTCTCAAGGTTGGCTAATGGCGAGGCTTGAGCCTTGCCCCTACTCTCCTGCAGCACCTCCGCTGCTCTCACTGGAGAGGAAGGGGACGATTGTAGAGCGACGGCAGAGACAGTAGCCCCTAGGCAGCAGCCCTCACACGACTGCTTCCAGCTGACTACTTCCCTAGTCCGCCAATCTAAAACCGGGTTGTGTTTTTTTAGACCAAGTGGGGCCCACAATGATAGGTGCTGGATTTCCCTCCAAGACGTAGTATGACTGGGACTCGTCATGATGTTCACTATACAGCACAATGTCTTCTATGACTTGGTTTTGTCATGATCCCAGTGCAGGTTTTGACCTGCACGTCAGGGGTTAATGTCTTGAGCTTAGTGCAGGCTTTGACCTGCACGCCTTGGGTTAATTATTGTGGCCTCTCTTTGGTCAGGCAGAGCTTTTTATAGCCCCGAGATACTCCAATCCCTGTCAGTTATACTTTTGCCTTTGGCCGAGTGTTGGGACCCCTGTGTGCCTGTTCGTTGTCTTATAGCTTGCTTATATGGTTCTGATCCGGTTCTGTCCCCTGTTGTGAGTTTGCCTGTTGATTCTGTACTGTATATCTGCTTCTCTGGTTTCTGACTTCTTGGCTACGTCTTGACTATCCATTCTGTCTTGCCCTTTGGTAATTGTCGTGCTATCTCGTGCTTTGACCCCGGCCTGATCTGGTTTATGTCCCTGTTTATGCCAATTAGTAACTTTGTTCCGTAGTTACCATTCTAGGAGTTTTCCTGCAGCTCCTAGTTCTCGGGAGTTTAGGCCACGCCC
Source organism: Dendrobates tinctorius (assembly GCF_039654945.1). Lineage (NCBI taxonomy): Eukaryota > Metazoa > Chordata > Amphibia > Anura > Dendrobatidae > Dendrobates > Dendrobates tinctorius. The sequence goes on along the minus strand of NW_027361924.1, from coordinate 3,057,537 downwards.
CCAGCAGTCACATGCTTCAGGTCCTGTGGGTCTGAAGCACGTATCTTCTCTGCTGCTGCACGCTCCACAGGTATCTCTGAGCACAGGTTGTCTTACTCAGGACACGCGCACTAGCTCAGTGAGCAAGTGCAGCGCTGTGTTCCTGACAGGTTTAACCCCCCCGGCTCAGTGGGACAGAGTCAATGGCCTGGACGCTTATGGGTCTGTCCGGCGTCTCACCACTCAGACCATGAGTCTGGACAAACTGAGCATCCACCAGACTGACTTCTGCTCCACTGTTAACAAGCATCGGTATGCCCTCAAGTATCTCGCCAACCATCACCTCTGCTGACATAGTACCTTCTGAGGGAGGAAATATATACTCCCAGGTCGTCTTCCTCCACACGACAAGGGGGACATGGCTTCTCTGATATAACCGAAGTTTCGGCGTGAGTGCCAAGGACTAAATCATTAGTCTGCTAACTACAGGGACGTACCCCTTCACCTTGGGGAACACCAGGCAGCACCATGGGGACACCGACTCCACCCACCTGCCTGGGTATGTCCGCCTGTATAAGCAAGTCCTGCTCCCCAGCAGGGACTCCACGGCACATCCTGGCCAAAGCCGTATATGGACCCTCTAGTTGAGGCAGAGGGTAAGCCTCAGACCCATAATTCCGCTGCAGGTGCTGCTGAACCGCATCATTCAGCTGCTCGCTAATCTCAGTGAGGGCCAGCAACAACTGCTCACCGGTCTGCACTTGGCCCATGGCCCACCAGAGAAAAATGTTAGGGTTGATGATAATGTCACGGTCACGTGTGACTGGACACACCGCCTCCAGCAGGGCGAATTTATATGACACAAGCGACCCTGGATACACCGCCTCCAGCAGGGCGAATTTAAATAATAAAACGTGCAGCCGGATACACCCACCACCAGAATGCAGCTTTCCTCCTGAATAGCTGCCACCAAGCTCTGTCAGAGCTGCAAGGAAATCCCCTCTGACTCCTTCCACACCAGGGCTCTGACTGAGCTGCCAGGACCTCTCTCTAGATCCTTCCTCCACCAAGGATGGCTGAAATGAACACTATCACCAACAGTGATTGCAACACCTGACCCTCTTTTATAGCAGAGCCAGAGCAATCACACCTGCTTTATAATCATGTGCAATAAAGCTCACCAGCATCGGGGGTAAACTAGAACAAAAGACACCACTGTGTAATAATCCTAATGGCCACTGGGGGCAAAACCAAACTCAAGCACACAGCTTAAGGAAAAAAAAAAGGTTACCTGTGCTTTTTATCTGTCATGATCCAGCATGGATCATGACAATGACATGCTAAGCATGCCGAGATGAGAAGACTTTAAGCCGCAGTGCTCCTCTGGGAATTATGCAAAGAGACATTTTGCACCATTATTGATGAGACATAGGACATGGCACTATGTTTGGTCAGCTGTAGGACCTGGAGCCATTTTTGACCAATTGTTGGAACTGTTTTTGGCCAGTGCTAGTACAGTATATAGCACGATTTTTGAGCACTTTAAGGACTTGCCAAAATTGTTGATCAGTCTTAAGACATGGCGCTGTTGTTGGTCAGTTGTACGACCTAATACTACATGTAGTCTGATGTAGGACAAAGCACCATTTGTAGTAAATTGTAGGACTTGGCACCATGGTTAGTCATTTGTTGGAACTGGCGCTATTATTAGTCAGGTACCTTTGTTGATCAGTCATAGGACATGGTCGGTCAGGGTACATAGTGCAATTTTTGTTCAGTTGTTGCACCATTGTTGATCAGACATAGTACATTTTTGGTCAGTTGTATCACCTAGCACCATTTTTGGTCAGTAGTTGGAACTGGTACTATTGTTGCTCAATCATAAAATACGGCATCATTTTTGATCAACTGTAGGATGTGACACCATTGTTGATCAGACTTAAGACATGGCACTATTTTTGGTCAGCTGTAGGACCTGTAACCATGGTTGGTCAGTTGTTGGAACTGGTGCTATCATTGGTCAGGTATCTCTGATGGTCAATCCTAGGGCATGTGTGACCACCACGAAAAGGCAACGTCCGAGAGTGGACCCTCTGGATCGCGGAACTGGAGCTCCCGAGGGCGAGGGCGCCAGGTGGAGCCGACCCCTATACAGGGACCGTTAGGGGCAGACCCTTGGAAAACAGATACTGCGACAGCTAGAACCAAGAGGAACAGCTTTGGGGACCAGAGAGCAACTGGCGGAACAGAAGCACGAGACAATGTGGACATACAGGACAGGTTAGGAACACAGGGCAGGGCACGGAGCGCAGGATGGAGTAAGGAACACAGGACTGAGAGGGAGGTACAGGACGGAGTACGAAGTGCAGGACTGAGTACGGAGTACAGGACTGAGTACGGAGTACCTGGCAGAGTACGGAGTACAGGGCAGAGTATGGAGTACAGGGCAGAGTATGGAGTACAGGACGAAGTACAGAGTACAGGGCAGAGTACGGAGTACAGGACGGAGTACAGAGTAAGTTGTAGGGAAACCCCTTAAAACTCGGCCAGAATACCGCTAGGTGAGGCACACGATAATCAGGCGTCTCCACCATCTTGGAGACGCCTGATATACCATACGCTGCCGGTTGATTGGTGGCCAGGGCCTCTGGGCGGGCGCTGCAGGGTTAATAATCCTGCAGAGCGAGCGTCCGCGGCTGAGGCGCCTGGGCGGGACAGCCACACGCCGGGAGGATGGGAGAAAGGAGGAGGCGGGCACAGCGCGATGAGGTGGGGGCTGGTGAGTAGAGATGGCAGCGGACACCGCCGCTTCTGGAACGGCGGCGGTCACCGCCGCCGATGTGACAGTACCCCCCCCTTTACGTTCCCCCCTCCTGAGATTGGACAAAAACTTCCCTAAAATAAGTGGAGCATTAACATTCTCCTTAGGTTCCCAGGACCTCTCCTCAGGGCCAAAACCCTTCCAATCGATAAGGAAGAAGATTCACCCCCGAACTTTCTTCATGGCTAGAATTTCTCTCACTTCAAAGATGTTATCGGCCCCTACTGGCTGAGGAGAGGGAGGTGGTACAGGGCGATACCGATTAAGAACAACAGGTTTAAGGAGCGAGACATGGAAGGCGTTATGGACCCTGAGTGAAGCCGGCAACCTCAATTTATAAGCCACGTTGTTAATGCATCCAAGAACCTCAAAAGGACCGATGTACCGAGGACCCAGTTTGTAAGAAGGCATTTTTAGGCGGATATGCTTTGTCGAAAGCCAGACTTTGTCGCCAGGTTGGTATGGCGAAAGGTCCCTGCGTCTCTTGTCTGCATGCCTCTTAATCCGGATACTGGACTTTTCAAGTGCCTCTCTGGTCTCCATCCAGACCTGAGAAAACGCTGAAGAGGGCATCTGCTGCGGGAACACCAGAAGGCGTGGATATAGGCAGCGGAACACCAGGATTCTGGCCAGAAACCACAAAGAACGGCGTTTTAGTGGTAGACTCATTAGGATAATTGTTATGGGCGAACTCTGCCCATGGCAGGAGTGACACACAGTTGTCTTGATGGGCGTTAGAAAAGTGACTCAGGTAGGATGCCAATACCTGATTGATCTGCTTCACTTGCCCATTGGTCTGAGGATGATAGGCGGAGGAAAAATCCAGAGATATACCCATGAGGTTGCTGAATGCTCTCCAGAATGAGGTAAACTGGACCCCACGATCAGACACAATTCGTTGAGGGAGTCCATGAAGTCTGAAAATCTGGTGGATGAAGACCTTGGCCAACATAGGTGCTGTAGGTAATCCGGGCAACGGGATAAAATGGGCCATCTTGGAGAAGCGATCGACCACTACTAGGATAGTAGTACACCCAGAAGAGCAGGGTAAATCAGTAATGAAGTCCATACCTATCTGTCGCCAAGGGGCCTCAGGAGGAGGCAGAGGGTGAAGCAGGCCGGTCGGCAGACTCCTTGGTACTTTGTTCTGAGCACAAGTCGTGCAGGAGGCTACGAAATCTGTCACATCTTGACGAAGAGAAGGCCACCAATAGTAGTGAGAGAGAAGGCTGAGGGTTTTCTTGACCCTGACGTGTCCCGCAGTCTTGGAGGAGTGCCCCCAGTCTAGCACTTCTAACCTCTTATTCTGTGGGACGAAGGTCTTGCCTGGCGGAATGGGGGAAACTGTCACGGGTGCCACAGAGATAACTTTGGCAGGCTCAATGATATAAGAAGGAACCTCCTCAGTCTCAGGTGATTGCAGAGACCTGGATAGGGCGTCAGCCATGGTATTCCTATCCCCAGGCCGAAAATGGAGTTTCAAGTCAAAGCGGGAAAAATACAGCGACCACCTGGCTTGCCTGGAATTGAGTCTTTGCGCGGACTGAAGATACGCCAAATTCTTATGGTCCGTGAAGATTATAAATGGATGGACCGCCCCCTCCAGAAGATACCGCCACTCCTCCAGAGCCATCTTAATGGTCAGTAATTCCCGATCTCCAATTGAATAGTTGCATTCTGCGGGAGAGAATGATTTAGAGAAGAACCCACAAGGCACCAAGTGGCCCGAAGACGTCCACTGGGAAAGGACCGCCCCTGCTCCGGTGGAGGACGCATCCACCTCTAGGACGAAGGGCCTACTATCGGCCGATGTAAAATCGGAGCTGTAGCAAAGGCCCTTTTCAAGTCAAGAAAGGCCTCTGAAGGCCAAACATTTGCTTTTGTCCCCTTTCGGGTCAGAGCGGAGATGGGCTTGGTCACCGAGGAGAAGTGAGGATGAACTGCCTGTAATAATTTGCGAATCCCATCAACCGTTGGATGGCTTTTACTCTGACCGGACGTGGCCATTTGAGTACAGCAGATAGTTTCTTGGGGTCCATCTTCACCCCGGAGTCCGTGATAATATACCCTAAGAAGGACAATGAAGTTTGTTCAAACAGGCTTTTCGTTATTTTAGCATAGAGTCGGTTCTCCCGTAGACGTTGCAGGACCAGCCAAATACTCCTCCTATGGGAGGATAAGTCAGGTGAAAAGACGAGGATGTCATCTAGATATACGTCGACACATGAGTACAGCAGGTCTCGGAAGATCTCATTAACAAATTCCTGGAACACCGCCGGGGGGTTGCAGAGACCAAAAAGCATGACCAAATACTCGTAATGGCCGTCCAGATTATTGAAGGCTGTCTTCCACTCGTCCCCGACATGGATTCGAATCAAGTTATAGGCTCCCCGCAGATCCAACTTGGTAAAGATCCGGGCCACTCTCAAACAGTCAAAGAGTTCAGGGATTAGCGGGAGAGGATACCTATTTTTGACTGTGATACTGTTCAAGCCTCGGTAGTCAATACACGGCCGAAGGGATCCATCTTTCTTCCGGACGAAGAAAAATCCTGCTCCAGCAGGGGAAGATGACTTCCGAATAAAACCCCTGGCCAAGTTTTCCCGGATGTACTCTGACATGGCCGAGGTCTCCGCTGGAGACAGTGGATAAGTTCTCCCCCTGGGGGGAGTAGCTCCCGAGATCAGCTCGATTGGGCAATCGTAGGACTGATGCGGCGGCAGGGTCTCTGCCTCTTTCTTGCTGAAGACATCGGTGTACGAATGATTAGCCGTGGGGAGCCCAGGAAGATCGGCAGGAGCTTGTAGTGATCCAGGACGAGGTACTGACAACAAACAGTGTTCATGGCAGGAGTGTCCCCAGCGTAGGATCTCCCCGAAGCGCCAGTCCAGAACGGGCTCATGTAAGCGTAGCCAGGGTAGGCCGAGAAGTACGGCGTGAGACAATTTAGGCAGGACGTAGAAGGCTATCTTTTCCCGGTGAAGTGCTCCAACTTGTAACTCCACCTCGACAGTGACCATGGTGATGGGTTCAGGTAGTGGTTTGCCATCCAGAGGCGATTGTGCGAGGATTTTCTAGAGTAACCACCGGAATCCGGAACTGGTCCACCTCCTTGAGCCGGATGAAGATACCAGCCGCACTCGAGTCCACATACGCCTCCACAGATCTACGTTCCCGACCTGAAACAATTAGAGCCGAAATGGTAAGGGGCAGAGAGGAATCAGTATCACCTATGGAGGCCTCTCTTACCTGGCCTAGGTGGAGGCGTTTCCCGGCCTCTCTGGGCAAGTGCGCACAAAATGATTGGCCCCGCCGCAGTAAAGGCATAGCCCCTGCGTCATTCTCTCCCTGCGTCGTAGCTCGGACAACTTTACTCGTTCCGCCTGCATGGGCTTAGGAGCGGAATTACTAGGAGACGCCGGGGAGCGGGGAATGGGCGCTTGATATAGCCTAAAGGGTCTCCTCTCCCTAACTGACTTTCGGGAGCTTTCTTGAAACCGTAAATCTATACGGGTGGCTAGGGATATAAGATCCTCCAGGGTGGTAGGAGTGTCACGGCCGGCAAGCTCATCTTTAATTTTGCCTGAGAGTCCCCAACCAAGGCCTCATTATTCCACCCTAGCTCAGAGGATAGTGTCCGGAAGCGGATGGCATACTGTCCTACGGTGAGAGATCCCTAACGGAGGTTGAAAAGAGCCTCAGTGGTAGAGGCCATGCGTCCAGGCTCATCAAATACCCTGCGGAAAGTATCCAGGAAGTTCTGAATGCTCGATACCACGGGGTCATCTCTCTCCCACAGGGGACTCACCCAAGCTAAGGCCTCCCCCCTCAAGATGGGACACAATAAACGCTACTTTGGCTTGATCAGAGGGGTAGTGCTGGGGCAGGAGCTCAAAGTGTAGACGGCACTGATTTAAAAACCCCCGACATAACTTGGGGTCGCCGCTATACCTGGGATGCTTTCCTAGGCGTGGGGGTGGGTGAGATATGGGATCCCGAGGTAGGGCCGAAGCGGCAGCAGAGGACTGAAGAGACAAAAGTCGGTCATCTACGGACGCCATGTAGCTCAAGATGTGGGACTGGGCGTCACGCTGCTACGCGAGCTCCTGCTGGAGCCCAGCTAGCAACGGGGCGTTTCCTGGGTCAGCAGTTTGTAAGGCAGAAAGCTGGGTGTCCATGGATTTCACGAAGGACATTATTCTAGTCTGGTTCTCTGTTATGATTGAGTCACCGTAGGAGGCAAAAACAGAAATGCTAGCTAAGTCCTGAAAACCAGAGAAGTTGGCAACTATCAGATTGCAGACCCCTGAACTTATCAACACAACTAGCAGTAGCCGTGGGGGGTTCCTACGATGACCTAGACCCCTCGATCACAGCCGGAGAGATACATAGGCCTAAAGAAGGAAAGGGGAAATCTAACTGCCCCAGAGCAGACCCCAAAGCAATAGGCAGCCCCCCACATATAATGACGGTGAAGCAAGATGAAAACACTTACACAGACAGAAAGACAGGCTGAGCAAAGACGGGGCCCAAAAACTACCTAGATAGGAACGGATAGGAAGGCTGCTGTCTGCAATCTGCCAAAACCCTATCAGAGACAAAAGCCAACAAGCTGATATAAAAATGGCCCTGAAGCAACTAAGCTTCAAAAACTAAATCAGCACTCAGGTACTTTCAGAAGACAGAGCTCAAGGAACACTGCACACTCCAGCAGGGAGTGGCAGAATCCAAAAAGCAAGAAAAACAAAAACAAATCTTAGATGCAAAAAAGGCAAAACAGAAAGCTTAGCTTTAGGAGAGCAGGAATCAGACTGGTGTCCAAGAGTCCACAGAGAAATCACCCGCAGGGCAGAAAGGGTGTAGGCTGCCTTAAATCCAGTCAGTGACTCCACTCAGCCAATCGTCTTCATTAGTCCCAGGTGCCTGATAATCAGGCTCACTACCTTCCTTCACTAGAATAGGGAGTTCACCAGGCCTCAGTGACGAAGGGGAAAATGAACTCACAACAGTACCCCCCCCTTGAGGAGGGGTCACCGAACCCTCAACAATGCTACCAGGGCGATCAGGGTGAGCCCGATGAAAGGCACGCACCAATCTTTTGGCATGAATATCAGAGGCAGAGACCCAGGAATTATCTTCCTGACCATAACCCTTCCACTTAACCAAATACTGGAGTCTCCGTCTAGCCAGACGGGAATCCAGAATTTTCTCTACCTCATATTCCAAGTTACCTTCAACCAATACAGGGTCCGGAGGTGCCACCTCAGGCACAACTGGCTCAACAAACCTCTTCAACAAGGACTTATGGAACACATTATGGATCTTAAATGTGACAGAAAGAGCCAAACGAAAAGAGACCGGATTAATAATCTCCAAAATCTTGTAAGGTCCAATAAATCTAGGCTTAAACTTAGGAGAAGCCACCTTCATAGCAATATTTTTTGATGATAACCACACCATATCACCAATCTTAAACTGGGGACCAATGGTCCTATGTCGATTGGAAAACCGCTGGGCCTTTTCCTGGGAGAGAGATAACTTATCCACCACTTGGTCCCAGATCTGGTGCATTCTCTCCACCACAGTGTCAACACCTGGGCAGGCAGAAGGCTCCACCTGCCCTGAAGAAAATCGAGGGTGAAAACCAAAGTTACAAAAAAAAGGTGACATCAAAGTGGCAGAACTAGCTCTATTATTCAAAGCAAATTCGGCCAAGGGCAAAAATGAAACCCAATCATCCTGATCAGCGGAAATAAAACATCTCAAATACGACTCCAAGGTCTGGTTTGTTCTCTCTGTCTGCCCATTGGTCTGAGGGTGAAAAGCAGAGGAGAAGGACAACTGAATTCCCAACTTGGAACAGAACGTCCTCCAAAATTTAGACACAAATTGAACTCCTCTGTCAGATACAATGTTCTCAGGAATCCCGTGCAAGCGAACCACCTGTTGCAAAAATAGAGGCACCAACTCAGAGGAAGATGGCAACTTAGGGAGTGGTACAAGATGAACCATCTTAGAGAACCTATCACAAATCACCCAAATAACAGTCATTCTTTGAGAGACCGGCATATCAGAGATGAAATCCATTGAAATATGGGTCCATGGCCTCCTGGGGACCGGCAAAGGCATCAACAACCCACTAGAGCGAGAACCAGATTTAGACCGGGAGCAAGTCCCACAGGACTGCACAAAATTCCTGACATCATGAGACAAGGTGGGCCACCAAGAAGAGCGACTCACCAGATCTCTAGTACCAAAAATACCTGGATGACCAGCCAATGCAGAGCAATGAACTTCAGACATCACTCTCTTCTTCCACTGGTCAGGAACATACAACTTTCCACTGGGGCAACGCTCAGGTTTGTCCTCCTGGAACTCTTGCAGAGCAAGTCTCAAATCGGGTGAGATGGCAGAAAGAACTACCCCTTCGCCTAAGATGGTGGCAGGCTTGGTCACCACAGGAGAATCAGCAAAGAAACTCCTAGAGAGGGCGTCTGCCTTGACATTCTTAGTTCCAGGAAGGAAAGAGACCACAAAATCAAAACGTGTAAAAAACAAGGCCCACCTAGCCTGTCTAGGGTTCAAGCGTTTAGCCGACTCTAGGTAAATCAAATTTTTGTGGTCAGTGAGGACCACAACTTGATGTTTGGCTCCATCCAACCAATGTCTCCACTCCTCAAATGCCCATTTCATGGCCAACAGTTCCCGATTCCCCACATCATAGTTACGTTCAGATGAAGAGAACTTACGGGAAAAGAAAGCACAGGGATTCATTTTAGAAGTTACCAGATCCTTTTGGGACAACACCGCTCCTGCACCAATCACAGAAGCATCCACCTCTACCTGGAACGGGAGTGAGACATCAGGTTGCCGCAGAACCGGGGAGGAGGTAAATCTACGCTTCAGCTCCTGAAAGGAAGCAACCGCCTCCGGAGACCAATTCAACACATCCGCACCCTTCCTGGTCAGGTCAGTCAATGGTTTGGCAATACTAGAAAATTTTGCTATAAATTTCTGATAAAAATTAGCAAAACCCAAAAACTTCTGGAGGGCCTTCAAAGAAGTGGGCTGAACCCAATCATAAATGGCCTGTACCTTGGCCGGGTCCATTTCAATAGTTGACGGAGACAAAATATATCCCAAAAAAGAAATTCTCTGTACTCCAAAAAGGCATTTTGATCCTTTGACATACAGAGAATTCTCTCTCAAGATCCGGAACACAGTCCGAATATGTTCCACATGAGAATCCCAATCCTTGGAGAAGATCAAAAGATCATCCAGATAGATAATCAAAAATTTATCGACAAAGTCTCAGAAAATATCGTTCATGAAGCACTGGAAGACAGAAGGGGCATTAGTGAGCCCAAAAGGCATCACCAGGTACTCAAAATGTCCCTCCGGAGTATTAAACGCCGTCTTCCATTCATCCCCCTGCGGATAAGATTATACGCCCCTCTGAGGTCAAGCTTGGTAAACCAGCAAGCACCTCTGACTCTAGAGAATAGATCCGAAATCAGGGGTAACGGATACTGATATTTAATAGTAATTTATTGAGGGCACGATAATCAATACAAGGCCTTAAAGAACCATCCTTCTTGGCCACAAAAAAAAAAACGGCACCTAAGGGTGAAGCTGATGGTCTAATATGACCCTTCTCCAACGCCTCCTTAATATAGGACCGCATAGCCTCGTGCTCGGGTACAGATAAATTGAAGAGCCGACCCTTAGGAAATTTACACCCCGGGTTTAGTTCAATCGCACAGTCATAACTCCTATGAGGAGGCAAGGACGCAGACTCATTCTCACTAAATACATCATAGTAGTCCTCCAAATAGTCAGGAACCTCATGCGACTGAGGAGAGGTGGAAAAAAACGGAGCCTCACTAAAGGTACACCGGCAACCCCAACTCACCACAGACACAGACTTCCAATCCAAAACTGGATTATGAATCTGCAACCAGGGAAACCCCAGAACAACGGCATCATGCAGACCATGCAACACCAAAAATCTGCAATTTTCTTGGTGGTCTGGGGCGACCCGCATGACCAACTGGGTCCAAAACTGAGGTTTATTTTTAGCCAGAGGGGTAGCATCAATCCCCCTCAAAGGGATAGGCGTCTGCAGAGGTGTCAACGGAAATCCACAACGTTTAGCAAAATCCAAGTCCATTAGGTTTAGCGCTGCTCCCGAATCCACAAAAGCCTTGGCGGAAAATGTGGACAGGGAACAGATCAGAGTAATCGCCAAAAGAAACTTAGGCTGAACCCCACCAACAGAAAACGTGTGTGCAAAGCGTTTCTCACGTTTAGGACAAACAGAAATAACATGTGAGGCATCTCCACAGAAAAAACACAGCTTATTACGCCTTCTGAATTCCTGACGTTGCGCCTTAGACAAAACTCTATCACATTGCATAGGTTCAGACGTCTGTTCAACCGGTGGCAACACCTCTCGTGTAATCCTGCGTTCACGTAAATGCCGATCAACCTGAATGGCTAAAGACATAGAATCGTCCAGACCAGAGGGAACAGGAAATCCCACCATAGTATCTTTTACGGCTTCTGACAAACCCTTCCGAAAGAGAGCAGCCAAGGCACTATCATTCCAGGTAGTAAGGACCGCCCACTTTCGGAACTTTTGACAGTACAACTCTGCATATTCTCGACCCTGGTTCAATGCTAACAGGGTCTTTTCAGCCTGATCAATAGCATTAGGTTCGTCATACAGCAACCCCAAGGCTTGAAAAAATGCGTTCACATTAGTCAGAATAGGGTCATCTGGTTTCAAAGAAAACGCCCAATCCTGGGGATCGCCGCGCAGCAAAGAGATGACAATTTTAACCTGCTGCGCGGGGCTCCCTGACGAGTTAGGCTTCAAAGCAAAAAATAATTTACAATTATTTTTGAAACTCAAAAATTTAGATCGATCCCCAAAAAATACATCAGGTGCGGGGATCTTTGGTTCAACAGCATGTGAATGAGCAAGATAGGCGGAAATTCCTCGCACTTCAGCAGCGAGCTGCTCCACACGATCAGACACTTGCTTTATCTCCATTGAGAGAAAAAAAAAATTCCCCCTATGGCCTCAGAGATATAGAGGAAAAAATATACACCTTTTTTTTTTTTTTAACACAATTCTTTCCTGCTATTGAGTACCCCAGGATCTGCGGTTTGGCGGGTGATTCTGTTATGATTGAGTCACCATAGGAGGCAAAAACAGAAATGCTAGCTAAGTCCTGAAAACCAGAGAAGTTGGCAACTATCAGATTGCAGACCCCTGAACCTATCAACACAACTAGCAGTAGCCGTGGGGGGTTCCTACGATGACCTAGACCCCTCAATCACAGCCGGAGAGATACATAGGCCTAAAGAAGGAAAGGGGAAATCTAACTGCCCCAGAGCAGACCCCAAAGCAATAGGCAGCCCCCCACATATAATGACGGTGAAGCAAGATGAAAACACTTACACAGACAGAAAGACAGGCTGAGCAAAGACGGGGCCCAAAAACTACCTAGATAGGAACGGATAGGAAGGCTGCTGTCTGCAATCTGCCAAAACCCTATCAGAGACAAAAGCCAACAAGCTGATATAAAAATGGCCCGGAAGCAACTAAGCTTCAAAAACTAAATCAGCACTCAGGTACTTTCAGAAGACAGAGCTCAAGGAACACTGCACACTCCAGCAGGGAGTGGCAGAATCCAAAAAGCTTGAAAAACAAAAACAAATCTTAGATGCAAAAAAGGCAAAACAGAAAGCTTAGCTTTAGGAGAGCAGGAATCAGACTGGTGTCCAAGAGTCCACAGAGAAATCACCCACAGGGCAGAAAGGGCGTAGGCTGCCTTAAATCCAGTCAGTGACTCCACTCAGCCAATCATCTTCATTAGTCCCAGGTGCCTGATAATCAGGCTCACTACCTTCCTTCACTAGAATAGGGAGTTCACCAGGCCTCAGTGACGGAGGGGAAAATGAACTCACAACAGTTCTCCCGCAAAAAGAGCAATTCTTTCTGCGTAGCTGCCGAGGCGCTAGCGGGGTCCATGGCCTGATTATGCTGTGACGACCAGGAAAAGGCAACGTCCGAGAGTGGACCCTCTGGATCGCGGAACTGGAGCTCCCAAGGGCGAGCGCGCCAGGTAGAGCCGACCCCTATACAGGGACCGTTAGGGGCAGACCCTCGGAAGACAGATACCGCGACAGCTAGAACCAAGAGGAACGGCTCTGGGGACCAGAGAGCAACTGGCGGAACAGAAGCACGAGACAAAGTGGAGATACAGGATGGGTCAGGAACACAAGGCAGGGCACAGAGCGCAGGATGGAGTAAGGAACACAGGACTGAGAGGGAGGTACAGGACGGAGTACGAAGTGCAGGACTGAGTACGGAGTACAGGACTGAGTACGGAGTACAGGACTGAGTACGGAGTATCGGGCAGAGGACGGAGTACAGAGTCCAGGGCAGAGTACGGAGTACAGGACAGAGTACAGAGTACAGGGCAGAGTGCGGAGTACAGGACGGAGTACAGGACGGAGTATGGAGTACCGGACGGAGTACAGAGTACAGGGCAGAGTACGGAGTACAGGACGGAGTACAGGGCAGAGTATGGAGTACAGGACGGAATACAGAGTGCAGGGCAGAGGACGGAGTACAGAGTAAGTTGTAGGGAAACCCCTTACAACTCGGCCAGAATACCGCTAGGTGAGGCACACGATAATCAGGCATTTCCACCATCTTGGAGACGCCTGATATTCCATACGCTGCCGGTTGATTGGCAGCCAGAACCTCTGGGCGGGCGCTGCAGGGTTAAGAACCCTGCAGAGCACGCGCCCGCCCGCGGCCTAAGGCGCCTGCGCGGGACAGCCACATGCCGGGAGGATGGGAGCAAGGAGGAGGCGGGCACAGTGCGGCGAGGTGGGGGCTGGTGAGCAGAGACGGCGGCGGACCCCGCTGCTGCTGGATCGGCAGCGGTCACCGCCGCCGACGTGACAGCACTATTATAGGTCAGCTGTCCCACATGGCACCATTTATTTCACTTTTAGGACTTGGCACCATTGTTATTTAGACTTAGGGCATGGCACTGTTGTTGGTCAGTCATAGGACATAGCACCATTTTTGTCCATTTTTGACAATTTTCTGCAACTGATTCATAGTATTTCCAGAGAGTGCCCCCCATATAAATACGGAGGGTCCTTGGACATCAAATGGAAACCAGTGTTATAAGCAACTAGAAAAGTAAAGGGTCAGAAAAGGAGACCCCCGCTCACAATGTCACAGACACCCACACAGCAGGGATATGCTACTAAACAAGCCTTCTCTCGTTATGTCCTGATCTATCACCGTCTACATCAATGTGCGCAGATATTCTCCTCTATCCTACCAAGTCGGGATGTAGACATTGATGTAGATGATGATTTACCTCAGTATACATTCTCCATGACAACACTGAGTGTAACACAGGGAAGGCAACCCAGGAGGCCTCATTTATCAAAACTGTCCAACAACCGTCTTTGTTTCCCCTAGCAACTAGTGTTTGGCTTTCATTTCTTAAATTGATTGATCTACATAAATTAAAGCTGAGCTGGGATTGGTTGCTAGTGGCAACAAAGACAGGTCCAATTGTATTGTCCAGCCTGCGGCTTTGGTCCTGTAATTTCAAAATTTTAAGGGCCATGTTTTCCATACATTCTTCCTCGTAGTTCTCATTACACTTCAGAAATGTGAAGTTTCACTTAAAAATGAGATAAGGGTGAAACAAAGGAGCAAAACATTGATCCCTATACTACTTAACTCTCCCAGAACGGCCATGAGGCTCACAGGAAAAAGGTGACTTCTTCTGAACTCCCAGGAAAGTCTGAAAATCTGTCAGGTCCCAAAAAAACCTTACAGAAATCAAAGATTCCAGAATGTTTCGAGCTATTATCCACTTTGCTTGCTCATCACTACTGCCTGCAGTTGACCATTTGTCTGCTGATAGCATAGAGCTCTGCCATTATCCATTTGCCTGCTGCAAGTCCTGAGCTGACTGTATTTTTGCAGTTCCTGTGTATAATCGCACTCCTGACTATATTCACATTCCCTGGTGTTCTGGCCCTCCCTGATCCACAAGCCGCCCTACAACTTCTTGCTATTGTCTTCGATCCGTGTTACTAGACCTGACATACAGCTTAGAAAATCCATCTCCCTTTATAAACTCGTAAAACACAGGCGATAAGTGGGGGTGTTATCAGGGAAGAATATTTATTCCAAAATTATATAAGTTGCCATCTACAAATTTAGACAATGGCCATAAATCTAGCACTGCTTAAACGAGTTGTCTTGTTTTATTAGCAGCATCTCCAAAAAGTTGATTAATGGTGTTTCGCCGTTGCTATAACCTTAAGTGATAAGCTATAATCCATCAGAGGAACCTACTCGAAGATGCTCACTTTTCCTGCAGTGCCCCCGCAGGTGAAACGAAGAATTACACATTGAAATCAGTGAGTAATCTGTGTGCTCTTGTTCCTCCTCGTTCATAAACACTATAAAAACTTGTGTGAATGTAATATTACCTTCAAGTATATGGAAAAGCCATGTGACACCATTGAGTTATGCAGTATATGCTGCTACATAAGTAGCCAACACCATTTTTCCCTAATTTTTGCTTCTTTTTCTTACAGATAAATCTATAAAAAGACCGAGGACGTGATTACTATCTCTCCGGCGACCTGGGGTGACTTGACGTCCTTGAGTCCGGTCCACGCCACCAAACTCTGGTTAACCTGCCAACATAAGCTGCTGTGACCGTAGAGCCGCGCTTATTACGGCTCTACGTATGTTCCTAAAGCTAAAAATAGGCTTATTTAGTATGAAAGTCGCTCCAGCGGCCGTGTGACATACAACATAATTACCAGACACGCGTTTACATAAATTGCTGTGCAGGTAATGGCGGCACGGTCTAGTTTTAGGATAATTTCTGGAATGCATTTTTCCAGAGAATCAAATAAAAACTCTTTCCAGGTCAATATCTCAAGAAAGAGAAGAAGTTAGCTACTTCCTCCTACTGGAGAACCATGAAGGTTTGCTCAAGTTCTATAAAAATGAAGGATATTAAATGTGATGTCAGCATGAGATGTGTCAAATACCAACTCAGCTCTGCTATACGAGTATCCCAGCACTTAATGCTCTCAGAACGGGAACCAGTGAGTATCAGTCCATGTTATAGTCACCTAGAAAGGAGCAAAAATAAAGAAGAGCGATGATCGTTATCAATTCATATATCCATTCGCCCGTCTCTGACAACAGCTGTCATCTCCCATGTTTACCCACAATGTCACATATCAACAAGTGAGCAATAAAGTAAAGGCGACACCCAGCTACTGAGGCTGAGTAACTAGAGACGAAACAACACAGTTATATTCCTGTAACTAGGAGCAGTATTATAGTAGTTATATTCTTGTACATAGGGGTAGTATTATAGTAGTTGTATTCTTGTACATAGGGGGCAGTATTATAGTAGTTATATTCTTGTACATAGGAGCAGTATTATAGTAGTTATATTCTTGTACATAGGGGGCAGTATTATAGTAGTTATATTCTTGTACATAGGGGCAGTATTATAGTAGTTATATTCTTGTACATAGGGGCAGTATTATAGTAGTTATATTCTTGTACATAGGGGCAGTATTATAGTAGTTATATTCTTGTACATAGGGGGTAGTATTATAGTAGCTATATTCTTGTATATAGAGGCAGTATTATAGTAGTTATATTCTTGTACATAGGGGACAGTATTATAGTAGTTATATTCTTGTACATAGGGGCAGTATTATAGTAGTTATATTCTTGTACATAGGGGCAGTATTATAGTAGTTATATTCTTGTACATAGGGGTAGTATTATAGTAGTTGTATTCTTGTACATAGGGGTAGTATTATAGTAGCTATATTCTTGTATATAGAGGCAGTATTATAGTAGTTATATTCTTGTACATAGGGGACAGTATTATAGTAGTTATATTCTTGTACATAGGGGCAGTATTATAGTAGTTGTATTCTTGTACATAGGGGTAGTATTATAGTAGCTATATTCTTGTATATAGAGGCAGTATTATAGTAGTTATATTCTTGTACATAGGGGACAGTATTATAGTAGTTATATTCTTGTACATAGGGGCAGTATTATAGTAGTTATATTCTTGTACATAGGGGTAGTATTATAGTAGTTATATTCTTGTATATAGAGGCAGTATTATAGTAGTTATATTCTTGTACATAGGGGACAGTATTATAGTAGTTATATTCTTGTACATAGGGGCAGTATTATAGTAGTTATATTCTTGTACATAGGGGTAGTATTATAGTAGCTATATTCTTGTATATAGAGGCAGTATTATAGTAGTTATATTCTTGTACATAGGGGACAGTATTATAGTAGTTATATTCTTGTACATAGGGGTAGTATTATAGTAGTTGTATTCTTGTACATAGGGGTAGTATTATAGTAGCTATATTCTTGTATATAGAGGCAGTATTATAGTAGTTATATTCTTGTACATAGGGGACAGTATTATAGTAGTTATATTCTTGTACATAGGGGCAGTATTATAGTAGTTATATTCTTGTACATAGGGGCAGTATTATAGTAGTTATATTCTTGTACATAGGGGTAGTATTATAGTAGTTGTATTCTTGTACATAGGGGGTAGTATTATAGTAGCTATATTCTTGTATATAGAGGCAGTATTATAGTAGTTATATTCTTGTACATAGGGGACAGTATTATAGTAGTTATATTCTTGTACATAGGGGCAGTATTATAGTAGTTATATTCTTGTACATAGGGGCAGTATTATAGTAGTTATATTCTTGTACATAGGGGCAGTATTATAGTAGTTATATTCTTGTACATAGGAGCAGTATTATAGTAGTTATATTCTTGTATATAGGAGCAGTATTATAGTAGTTATATTCTTGTACATGGGGGCAGTATTATAGTAGTTATATTCTTGTACATAGGGGGCAATATTATAGTAGTTATATTCTTGTACATAGGAGCAGTATTATAGTAGTTATATTCTTGTACATAGGAGCAGTATTATAGTAGTTATATTCTTGTACATAGGGGCAGTATTATAGCAGTTATATTCTTGTACATAGGAGCAGTATTATAGTAATTATATTCTTGTACATAGGAGCAGTATTATAGTAGTTATATTCTTGTACATAGGGGCAGTATTATAGTAGTTATATTCTTGTACATAGGGGCAGTATTATAGTAGTTATATTCTTGTACATAGGGGCAGTATTATAGTAGTTATATTCTTGTACATAGGAGCAGTATTATAGTAGTTATATTCTTGTACATAGGGGCAGTATTATAGTAGTTATATTCTTGTACATAGGAGCAGTATTATAGTAGTTATATTCTTGTATATAGGAGCAGTATTATAGTAGTTATATTCTTGTACATAGGGGGCAGTATTATAGTAGTTATATTCTTGTACATAGGGGGCAGTATTATAGTAGTTATATTCTTGTACATAGGGGGCAGTATTATAGTAGCTATATTCTTGTACATAGGGGGCAGTATTATAGTAGTTATATTCTTATACATAGGGGGCAGTATTATAGTAGTTATATTCTTGTATATAGGGGCAGTATTATAGTAGTTATATTCCTGTAACTAGGAGCAGTATTATAGTAGTTATATTCTTGTACATAGGGGTAGTATTATAGTAGTTATATTCTTGTACATAGGGGGCAGTATTATAGTAGTTGTATTCTTGTACATAGGGGTAGTATTATAGTAGCTATATTCTTGTATATAGAGGCAGTATTATAGTAGTTATATTCTTGTACATAGGGGACAGTATTATAGTAGTTATATTCTTGTACATAGGGGCAGTATTATAGTAGTTATATTCTTGTACATAGGGGCAGTATTATAGTAGTTATATTCTTGTACATAGGGGCAGTATTATAGTAGTTATATTCTTGTACATAGGAGCAGTATTATAGTAGTTATATTCTTGTATATAGGAGCAGTATTATAGTAGTTATATTCTTGTACATGGGGGCAGTATTATAGTAGTTATATTCTTGTACATAGGGGGCAATATTATAGTAGTTATATTCTTGTACATAGGAGCAGTATTATAGTAGTTATATTCTTGTACATAGGGGCAGTATTATAGTAGTTATATTCTTGTACATAGGAGCAGTATTATAGTAGTTATATTCTTGTATATAGGAGCAGTATTATAGTAGTTATATTCTTGTACATAGGGGGCAGTATTATAGTAGTTATATTCTTGTACATAGGGGGCAGTATTATAGTAGTTATATTCTTGTACATAGGGGGCAGTATTATAGTAGCTATATTCTTGTACATAGGGGGCAGTATTATAGTAGTTATATTCTTATACATAGGGGGCAGTATTATAGTAGTTATATTCTTGTATATAGGGGCAGTATTATAGTAGTTATATTCTTGTACATAGGAGCAGTATTATAGTAGTTATATTCCTGTACATAGGAGCAGTATTATAGTAGTTATATTCTTGTACATAGGGGCAGTATTATAGTAGTTATATTCCAGTACATAGGGGGCAGTATTATAGTAGTTATATTCTTGTACATAGGGGGCAGTATTATAGTAGTTATATTCTTGTACATAGGAGCAGTATTATAGTAGTTATATTCTTGTACATAGGAGCAGTATTATAGTAGTTATATTCCTGTACATAGGAGCAGTATTATAGTAGTTATATTCCTGTACATAGGAGCAGTTTTATAGTAGCTATATTCTTGTACATAGGGGCAGTATTATAGTAGTTATATTCCTGTACATAGGGGGCAGTATTATAGTAGTTATATTCTTGTACATAGGGGGCAGTATTATAGTAGTTATATTCTTGTTCATAGGGGGAGTATTATAGCAGTTATATTCTTGCACATAGGGGCAGTATTATAGTAGCTATATTCTTGTACATAGGAGCAGTATTATAGTAGTTATGTTCTTGTACATAGGGGCAGTATTATAGTAGTTATATTCCTGTACATAGGGGGCAGTATTATAGTAGTTATATTCTTGTACATAGGAGCAGTATTATAGTAGTTATATTCTTGTATATAGGAGCAGTATTATAGTAGTTATATTCTTGTACATAGGAGCAGTATTATAGTAGTTATATTCCTGTACATAGGAGCAGTATTATAGTAGTTATATTCCTGTACATAGGGGTCAGTATTATAGTAGTTATATTCTTGTACATAGGAGCAGTATTATAGTAGTTATATTCCTGTACATAGGAGCAGTATTATAGTAGTTATATTCCTGTACATAGGAGCAGTATTATAGTAGTTATATTCTTGTACATAGGGGCAGTATTATAGTAGCTAGATTCCTGTACATAGGAGCAGTATTATAGTAGTTATATTCCTGTACATAGGAGCAGTATTATAGTAGTTATATTCCTGTACATAGGAGCAGTATTATAGTAGTTATATTCCTGTACATAGGGGCAGTATTATAGTAGTTATATTCTGGTACATAGGAGCAGTATTATAGTACTTATAATCTTGTACATAGGGGCAGTATTATAGTAGTTATATTCCTGTACATAGGGGGCAGTATTATAGTAGTTATATTCTTGTACATAGGGGGCAGTATTATAGTAGTTATATTCTTGTACATAGGGGGCAGTATTATAGTAGTTATATTCTTGTACATAGGGGGCAGTATTATAGTAGTTATATTCTTGTACAGTGGAGCAGTATTATAGTAGTTATATTCTTGTACATAGGGGGCAGTATTATAGTAGTTATATTCCTGTACATAGGAGCAGTATTATAGTAATTATATTCTTGTTCATAGGGGCAGTATTATAGCAGTTATATTCTTGTACATAGGGGCAGTATTATAGTAGTTAAATTCTTGTACATAGGAGCAGTATTATAGTAGTTATATTCTTGTACATAGGGGCAGTATTATAGTAGTTATATTCCTGTACATAGGGGGCAGTATTATAGTAGTTATATTCTTGTACATAGGAGCAGTATTATAGTAGTTATATTCTTGTATATAGGGGCAGTATTATAGTAGTTATATTCTTGTACATAGGAGCATATTATAGTAGTTATATTCCTGTACATAGGAGCAGTATTATAGTAGTTATATTCTTGTACATAGGGGGCAGTATTATAGTAGTTATATTCTTGTACATAGGGGGCAGTATTATAGTAGTTATATTCTTGTACATAGGGAGCAGTATTATAGTAGTTATATTCTTGTACATAGGGAGCAGTATTATAGTAGTTATATTCTTGTACATAGGGGCAGTATTATAGTAGTTATATTTTTGTACATAGGGGGCAGTATTATAGTAGTTATATTCTTGCACACAGGGGCAGTATTACAGTAGTTATATTCTTGTACATAGGGGCAGTATTATAGTAGTTATATTCTTGTACATAGGGAGCAGTATTATAGTAGTTATATTCTTGTATATAGGGAGCAGTATTATAGTAGTTATATTCTTGTACATAGGGGGCAGTATTATAGTAGTTACAGTATATTCTTCTACATAGGAGCAGTATTATAGTAGTTATATTCTTCTACATAGGAGCAGTATTATAGTAGTTATATTCTTGTACATAGGGGGCAGTATTATAGTAGTTATATTCTTGTACATAGGGGGCAGTATTATAGTAGTTATATTCTTGTACATAGGGGGCAGTATTATAGTAGTTATATTCTTGTACATAGGGGGCAGTATTATAGTAGTTATATTCTTGTACATAGGGGGCAGTATTATAGTAGTTATATTCTTGTACATAGGGGCAGTATTATAGTAGTTATATTCTTGTACATAGGGGCAGTATTATAGTAGTTATATTCTTGTACATAGGGGGCAGTATTATAGTAGTTATATTCTAGTACATAGGGGCAGTATTATAGTAGTTATATTCTTGTACATAGGGGGCAGTATTATAGTAGTTATATTCTTGTACATAGGGAGCAGTATTATAGTAGTTATATTCTTGTACATAGGGGGCAGTATTATAGTAGTTATATTCTTGTACATAGGGAGCAGTATTATAGTAGTTATATTCTTGTACATGGGGGCAATTTTTATTGTAAAAACCAAACAAATACAAATAACATTCCTCCAATAATACAAAACTGAATTCACTAGGATTGTACATACATTCATTACATATCCAGTTTATACATATCAAATTAACTTAGAGTCCATACTCCTAGTTTGAGAAGAGAGAAAAAAAAAAAACAAAACACACTTTGCAAACAGAGCTCATCATGTTCCTACCCAGTGACTCATCCTTCACTATCTTAACATTTCCTAATTTCTCCTAATGATTTTCCTTATCTGAGTTTGGACATTATCTGGTTGACAGTGTCACAGATCTGAGTCGGAGTTATTCTGGTCACCACCGGTCTCCATCTCAGACTCTACCCGAGTGCCCTCAGGTAAGGGCTTCCGCTTTGGCGGAGGACAATCCCCTACGTCCCTATCACACTCTGCGTCAATTCTTTTAAGGTCATCTTCAATATCGCCGTCAGACTCAGACAGAACATCAAACCTGTTAGATACGACCATTACACCTGCAGAACTCTGGAATTTCTTCCCGGCTCCTTGGCCAGTGTCATACCCCACAGGTTTACGGGAGGCCTTGTCCTTTTTCTTCCTTTTCTGATTATTGCTATACTCTTCAGACACAGATGGTAGCACTGAAGTAATGCCTTCCTGTGACCGCTGCCCCTGAGGTACAACCTCCATACTCCCCTGTTCTCTCTCTGAACCCTGCTGCTCTGATGTTAGCTGAGTAGACCCCTGGTGGACCTCTGGTCTGGTCAGTATTTCCCCTGACAGTAAAGCTGCCTCCTCCAGAATCTCTGCCCCTGCCACCAAGTCCTCGTCAGGAAAGTCCTTACAGATATTGTGCCAGGCGTCTGGACAGTCCCTGTGAGGGTGACCGATCTTCCCACAGAGGTTGCACCTGATGTTCTGGCAGTCTGCAGCTAGATGGCCGACCTCCCCGCACAGGCTGCACTTCACCACAGTACAGGTATTTGCCAGGTGACTGGCCTTGCCACATTTAAAGCACTTACGAGGCTGCCCAGGATAGAAACACACACCCCTCTCCCTCCCAATAAAGAAGGAGTTGGGTAAATGGGCAGTGATGTTATTGCATTGGCGCAGTTTCACCAAAACCCGCCACCCTCCCGTCCAGATCCCATCACTGTCTCTGCTTTTGGTGAGGTCCGAGACCAGGTCACAATGCCTCCGGAGCCACACCACAATGTCCTGCGGGGGAACAGACTCATTTCAGAAGATGACACTTACAGTGACAGTATCTGGCTTAGAGATAGGAATAAAGCTGAACTTACTCCAGCCCTCCGTGTCTCTAAACTTGGGGAAACTAGACCAGAATCTGTCCAGGTCAGACATGAGCTTAAAGCTGACATCATAGCCCTGCCTGTCTGGAAGATTAATCACTGCCAGGATGCTGACTGGCACAAACCCCATCTGGTGGCACAAGAGCTCCCTGATGACAAACCTCCTGTCTGGCAGGTCCTCCTTGGCACCTCTGTGCCGGAAACGCACGACGTTTCTCCGTTTAAACGCCTGGCCTGTATAATTGGTACCAGAGGTAAAGGAAGGAGCACCACGACTCCAGGCATTACTGGGGGGACCGTGCGGGGTCACATTGGGTTGACTGACGGGGTGAAGGTCTGCAGCAGGAGGGGCAGCCACATCTTGTGTGCTTGAAATTAAAGGGGGGAAATCACAGACATTATCATGCACATTGTTATCATCAGCATCAATGTCATTATCAGACTGTGCAGCGTCCACGAAAGATACTGTGCTCCCCCAAGCCCCCAACCCCCCAGATACAGTGCGGTTATCCCCAGCATCAGAGCCCTGCTGGGCACCATCAGTAATGACCGGCACATGTCCACTGCCCAACTGTTGTGCTTGGTATTCTGAGACTTGTAGTCCCTCTGCTGGAAAGTGCAGTCCATGCTGCTGCTTGGAATCTGCTGCAGGCTGCTGTGCTGGGCATTCTGAGACTTGTGGTACTCCTGGAATCTGCATAACATGCTGCTGCTTGGGGTCTGCCGCAGGCTGCTGCGGCTGCAGTATTTGACCCTTTTGGAAGCAGAAACTTGCAGGCTGCAGCACTGGCCGCACCGGCTTCTGGGGCTCACATGGGACAATGTCTGAGCTGGAACCTGCAGAGTCCTGCTTGTGTGACATAAACAGTTCCTGGTTCCTATAAGTCTCCGCCAGGGGCCCCATCTTCTCTAGGACACAGTCCATGTCCGTCACCACTTTTGCCAGCTGTTTACCAAGCATGTTCAGAGTCTGATCATAAAAGGTGTGATCTCCACCAGGATTAGCAGCCTTTACATTATAGCCCATGTCTATTTGTTTCTGCAGCAAGTCTTTGTGCTGCTGTAACTCACCGAGCCTCTTGACCAGTCCTGGGATCTCCTCTGCGACCTGAAGCTCAGGTGCACATGGCGTCTCCTCCTGGGATCCTGCTTTCAGCAATGTCCCTGGATGCTTGAAACCAGACGTCTCCTTAACTTTCACCACCGCTGGTTTCGTGGCTCCAGGCTCCACAGCACTTTTACTGCTGCCACCTGACTGCGACCTTGTGCGCCCAGAGCTCGCCATGCTGGCCACCACATGCTTCTGCTGCAGGTTCTCCTGGAGCGTCTGTCTCTCCAGTGAGGTTCTCCTCTGTCTGCTGGGAGTCAGCTGCACACCTGAAGATGGTGATGGCACCTCCTGAGCTGCAGGCTGCTTTCCTCCATTCAGCTTCTCACCAGTAGATTTCTTTTGGATTTCTCCTAGTTGTCCTTCACTCTGCTTGCCTTGGCTGGCCGACTGCTTAACTGGAACTTTCTTACCCACAGCCATGGCTTTTCCTTGTTCCGTTACTTTTTGCACTTTCACAGCTTCATCTTTCTTGCTGCTGCTACTTCCATTCTGAGCTTTCTTTCCCTCAGAAACAACTTTGGGACTTGCATCCGCCTTAGACACAACTTGAGCGTTACTTCCAAGTGTAGGCCTGGAAGCCTGGGCCTTGCTTGGGGAGTTACCCCGCCCAGGGTGGCCTCCCCCTGGGCTTGCTCCAGACATCAGGAGAGCTACAAACACACAACCTCACAGCTAGGAGGCAGTATTATAGTAGTTATATTCTTGTACATAAGGGGCAGTATTATAGTAGTTATATTCTTCTACATAGGGGGCAGTATTATAGTAGTTATATTCTTGTACATAGGGGGCAGTATTATAGTAGTTATATTCTTGTACATAGGGGGCAGTATTATAGTAGTTATATTCTTGTACATAGGGGCAGTATTTTAGTAGTTATATTCTTGTACATATGAGCAGTATTATAGTAGTTGTACTCTTGTATATAGGAGCAGTATTATAGTAGTTATATTCTTGTACATAGGGGCAGTATTATAGTAGTTATATTCTTGTACATAGGGGGCAGGATTATAGTAGTTATATTCTTGTACATAGGGAGCAGTATTATAGTAGTTATATTCTTGTATATAGGAGCAGTATTATAGTAGTTATATTCCTGTACATAGAGGCAGTATTATAGTATTAGGAAATGTTAGTCCTTGTCACACAAGAAATAGAGAAAATCCTGATTTTGCACTAAACAGCAGGTGTTTGCAATTCTGTGGCATCAGGATCGCAGCCAAAATAATATTCCGGCTCATTCCTTTCTTCAAGCACAGGGGTGACAGGCTGACTGTACAGCAGGTGTTGGGAATATCAGGTTCAGCAGTAGGAATAAAAGATTTTATTCTATAAAGTCAGCAAGATTTGTGAAGAGCTGAACGTGTCTGATGACATCTCCTGAGCTTCTCCAGGCTGAGGAACCTTGGAGATAGGGAGAATCCGAATATAAAAGGTTACATCCATTACATTTGCTGATTATGCTTTGAGTGTAATTCAGTTTTCGGCAGGCGCGGATCCCATTATATGGCAGGAATTCCTTTCTGTGAGGTTGTAGAGTTTCAGCTTGTTTCTTATATAGATTTCATTGTGTTGCAGATGCGAATGACTAAAACATACATCACAGTGATGGGAACAGACGTTGGATGAATATAACACAATAAACCCTCTCCAAAACAATCCTAGCATTTTGTTGTCTGCAGAGCCGTGGAGGAATTTCATAAGCTAATGTGTCCTGCAAATGACCTGAGAGCTCAGATCTTGGTTGCCCTCAAAGAATCCTCCAAAAAATGGCCACCATCAGCTTCAAGAAATATTAAGGAAAAGGTCCTCCTGAACTGGAAGGAGAAGATGTGAATGTCTGGATACTAGGGTCACTTTGTAAAGTTACAGTGTTCAAGCTTTCAAACATGTCCATAATCTGGTTGGAAGTTTGTGGCCGAGAGTTGGGAATTTTTCCCCCTCAAAACTGATGTCTTGGTTCTCAAGGAATCCTCCATAAATTACTCCTACATTGTCCAAATTGCACCAAAGCTATTGGAATTAAACTCAAGAAGGAAAGAAAATTAAATAAATTATTTTAAAAAAGTCTCCATAATCAAAACTTTCTATACGCAAGGTCTTTTGGGGTCCATGGTGATCTAGGTACAGCTTGGATTGTCATGGGGTTCCTTCTGAGTCTATCACCAATGGTCATGCTATGGATGTCATCAATATGATGGAACCTCTAGATTAACTGGTTATTTAAATTGAGTAGCTGTAGTGATGTCATCAGGCCATGCTGGTGATGTCATCAGGCCACACTTTTTGACAAGACAAACATAAATCGACAAAAGTGGAGAGCAGAGAGACACCGATGGGATCCAAGAGAAGGACTCTGGACCACAAAGAGGTGAATAATATCGTAGTTTGTATTACAGTCTTTAGTAATAGTAAAGTGGCTGTTGTGATGTCATCGGTCCATGCTGGTGATGTCATCAGGTCACACTTTTTCACAAGACAAAAAGAAATTACCAAAAGCAGGGAGCAGAGAGACATCGATGAGGCCAATTAGATGGATAGTGTGTAGCACGATGTCCCTCTCCCCCGGCAGGGACGCTGACTCACTCATCGCCACGGCCCTGTCCTGCACTCCTTCCTCATCGGCTACTGTCCAGGAAACACGCACAGCGCGCAGATCCCCGGACACTGTGCTTAGGGCACGTGTGCACGCCCTTCCTCGTAAAGGGGCACACGTATCGTCCTAAAATATCCCCAGCCAATGGCTGGGAGACACTTATTATTTAAGGCACCTCCACCTGCATGGAGGTGCCTGTGCAACATTGTTAGTTAGTTCACCAACATGCTTGCTAGTTCTCAGGTCTCTGCTAGTTCTGCTAGTGTCTGTCTGTTCCTAACTTCTGTGCCAGTATCTGCCTTGTTAATCTATATTTCAGTCAGGCCCACCTGCACCTGCCATGCAAATGTGTATACCAGCTGGACCCACCTGCATCTGCCATGCCAATCTGTATGCCAGTCAGACCCGCCTGCACCTGCCATGCCAATCTGTATACCAGCTGGACCCACCTGCACCTGCTTTGCCAATCAGTGTTAAAAAGTAAAAATGAGTAAGTGGACAATTTCCACGCTGCCAACAGGATTGAAACGTATATCCCAGTATAGTAAAGTAAGGTGGTGGTTTATTTCAACACGTTTCGAAGTACAGAGTTACTTCTTCTTCAGGAAAGACCACATTGTATATCTTGGATAAGCCCCTATTTGCACTGATCTCTCTTACAGCTTCTTGGTTGTGCCAATCTGTATATCAGCTGGACCAGTTCGCACCTGCTAGTGACTATCTGCATGTCAGATGGACCCATCTGCATCTGTGGTACTTGTGTTCTTGCCTGCATCTCCTGTCCTCTCCTACATGGCCATTCCAGCTACCAGTTCCTTGGTGGTCAGCAGCCGTACGTTCGAGGTCTGTCCTGGAATAGCACCTGGTGTTCATCGGGAGTCAAGCTGGTGATGTCATCAGGCCAATCTGGTGATGTCATGGGGCCAAATTGGTAATATCATCGGGCCAAGCCAGTGATATCATCGGGCCAAGCTAGTGATATCATCAGGCCAAGTCGGTAATATCATGGGGCCAAGTTGGTGATGTCATCTGGCCAAGCTGGTGATGTTATCGGGCCAAGTCTGTGATATCATCGGGCCAAGCTAGTGATATCATCAGGCCAAATCGGAGATATCATGGGGCCAAGCTGGTGATGTCATGGGGCCAAGCTGGTGATGTCATGGTGCCAAGCTGGTGATGTCATAGGTCCATGCTGGTGATGTCATGGGGCCAAACTGGTGATGTCATGGGGCCAAACTGGTGATGTCATGGGGCAACCCTTTTTGACAAGAGAACCAAATATAGACAACTAGCTGAAGAGCCCGGCGTTGCCTGGGCATTGTAACCAACTGTGGTTAGTTATAACAAATTATAATGATTATATTTCATATAAAAAACGTGCATCTAATCCTATCCTGTGTGATACTGTCTGCTGAGCCGTGTATCTAATCCTCTCCTGTGTGATACTGTCTGCTGAGCCGTGTATCTAATCCTATCCTGTGTGATACTGTCTGCTGAGCCGTGTATCTAATCCTATCCTGTGTGATACTGCCTGCTGAGCCGTGTATCTAATCCTATCCTGTGCGATACCGACTGCTGAGCCGTGTATCTAATCCTATCCTGTGTGATACTGCCTGCTGAGCCATGTGTCTAAAGCTGGAGTCACACATAGCAACTTACCAGCGATCCCGACAACGATATCAACGTGTCAGGATCGCTGGTGAGTCGCTATGTGATTGCTGGTGAGCTGTCAAACAGACAGCTTCACCAGCGATTAGCACAGCGATGCCGAGCGCGCGGCATCGCTGTGTTCGTTAGCGCTGATGCCATATTCATGTCAAAAATAGAATTAAAATAAAAAATATTGTTATTCTCACCTTCCGACGTCCCGCGCAGCCATCCCGCCTCTCTCCATGCTCCCGGTCCCAGTAATCCTTTGCGAGAATTACCGCGATGACGTCCGTTCTCGCGGGATCGCGAAGTCTCGCGGTCATTCTTGCAAAGGATTACTGGGACCGGGAGCGTGGAGAGAGGCGGGATGGCTGCGCGGGACATCGGAAGGTGAGAATAACAATATTTTTTCTTTTTTTTATTATTTTACAGCTGATCGCTGGTCTCCCGCCTGTCACACGCAGCGATGCGTGCTGGCCAGCGGGAGATCAGCGACGAAAAAAATGTCCAGAGGTTTCTTGCAGCGATCAGCAATACCGGCAGGGGGGCCGCTTGCTGATCGGTGTCACTCACAGCGATCTCGCTGGTGAGATCGCTTTTGTGTCACAAAAGTTGTGACTCAGCAGCGATCTCGCTAGCGAGATTGCTATGTGTGACGGGGCCTTAATCCTCTCCTGTGTGATACTGTCTGCTGAGCTGTGTATCTAATCCTATCCTGTGTGATACTGACTGCTGAGCCGTGTATCTAATCCTATCCTGTGTGATACTGTCTGCTGAGCTGTGTATCTAATCGTATCCTGTGTGATACTGTCTACTGAGCCGTGTATCTAATCCTATCCTGTGTGATACTGACTGCTGAGCCGTGTATCTAATCCTATCCTGTGTGATACTGACTGCTGAGCTGTGTATCTAATCCTCTCCTGTGTGATACTGACTGCTGAGCCGTGTATCTAATCCTATCCTGTGTGATACTGACTGCTGAGCTGTGTATCTAATCCTATCCTGTGTGATACTGTCTGCTGAGCCATGTATCTAATCCTCTCCTGTGTGATACTGACTGCTGAGCTGTGTATCTAATCCTATCCTGTGTGATACTGATTGCTGAGCTGTGTATCTAATCCTATCCTGTGTGATACTGGGTTCCCCCTGCAGTCTGTGTCAGAGGGTGGTCTGTGTTGGCACGGTAATAAATTGTGTTATTTCCAGCTTTACAGAAGGACGATAACACCATAGAAATGATAAGAATAATAGGCCTCAGTTACCACAACTGTCTACAAAGAAAACTGTTGCTGATAGCGATCAATCACAGCTCATGTTTCATCTTTTAAACAGCTCTGGGACAGCGTGGCGAGTTTTGTGTTGCGACTTTTATGTGGCGAGGTTGGTGTATGTGCGGTGAAATGTGTGCTGAGTGTGGTATATGTGTTGGAGCACGTGGTAGTGTGTGGCGCATTTTGTGTGTGTGTTCATATCCCCGTGTGTGGTGAGTATCCCATGTCAGGGCCCGGATTGGTAATATCCCCAACCGGGCATTTTCCCGCTGGGCCGCTGTCATGTGGGCCACGGGCGGCAGTGCCCGCTCATCTGGCCGCTTGCCAGCTGATGCGGCCACTGGCCTGGCTGTTGTTCCTGCCGCCGGCCCTCTGCGGGCACGGCGGTTATAGTTTCCAACCCTCCCGGGATTTTTCTGTCCCTCACTGCAGGGAGATAAGCCGCCACGCACCCCCCAACGCACCCCATCCTCGCCCTAGCATGAGCCCCCCAGCCGCTCACAGAGTCGCTTGCCTGCTCTCTTCTCTGTACACAGGACCTGTGATGAGGTCACAGGAGGGGAGGAGTCAGGGGGTCACATGATCAGGAGTCTTTGTCCAGACCCCTGACTCCGCCCCTTCTGTGACCTCATCACAGGTCCTGTGCGCACAGCCCTGCCTCTTGGTGTCTGCAGGACTCTGCTGTGCTGGTTGTCATGGTGCTGGATGAGGGAAGTATGTGTGGGGTCAGGAGGGGTTTACAGGGTAGATGTAGCACAGCCGCACGTGTACAAGGTGTACGGAGCGGAGCCGCGCGTGTACGAGGTGTACGGAGCGGAGCCGTGTGTGTACGAGGTGTACGTAACGGAGCCGTGTGTGTACGAGGTGTACGGAGTGGAGCCGTGCGTGTACGAGGTGTACGGAGTGGAGCCGTGCGTGTACGAGGTGTATGGAGCGGAGCCGTGTGTACGAGGTGTACGGAGTGGAGCCGTGTGTGTACGAGGTGTACGGAGCGGAGCCGCGTGTACGAGGTGTACGGAGTGGAGCCGTGTGTGTACGAGGTGTACGGAGTGGATCCGTGTGTGTGCGAGGTGTATGGAGTGGAGCTGTGTGTGTACGAGGTGTACGGAGAGGAGCCGGATGTGTACGAGGTGTACGGAGTGGAGCCGTGCGTGTACGAGGTGTACGGGGTGGAGCTGTGTGTGTACAAGGTGTACGGAGAGGAGCCGTGTGTGTACGAGCTGTACGGAGAGGAGCCGGATGTGTACGAGGTGTACAGAGCGGAGCCGTGCGTGTACGAGGTCTACGAAGAGGAGCCGTGTGTGTACGAGGTGTACGGAGAGGAGCCGTGTGTGTACGAGGTGTACAGAGCGGAGCCGTGCGTGTACGAGGTGTACGGAGCGGAGCCGTGTGTGTACGAGATGTACGGAGCGGAGCCGTGTGTGTACGAGGTGTACTGAGAGGAGCCGTGTGTGTACGAGGTGTACGGAGAGGAGCCGGATGTGTACGAGGTGTACGGAGAGGAACCGTGTGTGTACGGAGAGGAGCCGGATGTGTACGAGGTGTACGGAGCGGAGCCCTGTGTGTACGAGGTGTACGGAGCGGAGTCCTGTGTGTGCGAGATGTACGGAGAGGAGCCGTGTGTGTACGAGGTGTACGGAGCGGAGCTGTGTGTGTACTTGGTGTACGGAGCGGAGCCGCGTGTGTACGGAGTGGAGCCATATGTGTACGGGATGTACGGAGCGGAGCCAAGTGTGTACGAAGCATACAAAGCGGGCTTTTCCCACGGACCCAGGAGTACACGGCAGAGCCCCGAGGAGCATTTTAAAACTCACACATGACGTTCCACCGGAAGTGATGTGCTGGAAGCTGACTGGAAATGAGATAATTTCATGAGGAGATTGTGACGGAACTAGGAATGCTTCAGATCCATCACCGTGTCCTCCTCCGACAGCGCAGACAGCAGGATCGCCTTGGAATCGGGGATGCCGGCCATGTGAGTGGATCATGATATGTCCTGCACCGGGAGGCTCAGGTGGGCACTACAATGGGAGCCGTGCTGCTATAGTATCTTTATAGAATCTTTCTTTCTCATTCTCTGTTCTGTCTTTCCCTCATTTTCTTTCTTTCCCCTCTTTCTTTCTTTTTCTTTCCTCTCTTTCTTTCTCTCTGTTCTTTCTTCTTTCGCTCTCTGTTCTTTCTTTCTCTCTCTGTTCTTTCTTCTTTCGCTCACTGTTCTTTCTTTCTCTCTCACTCTCCTTTCTTTCTTTCTCTCTCTGTTTTCTTTTTTCTCTCTCTCTGTTTTCTCTCTTCCTTAATGCCAGCCACTGTGCCCTCAGTACCAGTCAGTGTAATCAGCAGTGCTAAATGGGTGCGGTTGGGCGTGGACATGGGTGTGACTAGTTGCAAAATGGATGTGGCTGGGGCATGGCCTAAAATTTGCAGCGGTGCGCTATGTGCGCCGCAGTCTTTGTCCCTCTTTCCCTTCTTCAAAACTTGGGAGGTATGATAGGGGCGGCTATGACCAGGGGGTCTGGTTGCCCAATGGATAGCAGTTCTGCCAGGAATTCTGTCACCGTGCGTACAAAAGGGGACAGAGCTTTGGGAGGAGTACTGTACCTAAAAGCAATAAATAGGACTGAGCTGAAATACTGGGTACAGCTCTGACTACATGTTATATAGTCGTGTTAATCTCCTCTCACTTCTTGTAACCTACAAGTGTACAAAGATATTATATAATCACCACGTGAGTAGTGGGCCTGTGTAACTTCAAATGCTAGGGCTGAATTTTAGTCCCAGTCCGGCCCTGCCCATGTCAGAGCCCTACCTTAGCAACTGTACGGTATATAGTCTTTGGCGCCATCGCTCTCATTCTTTCAGTCCCCCTTGTTCACATCTGGCGGCTGTCAATTTGCCTCCAACACTTTTCCTTTCACTTTTTCCCCATTATGTAGATAGGGGCAAAATTGTTTGGTGAATTGGAACGCGCGGGGTTAAAATTTCGCCTCACAACATAGCCTATGATGCTCTCGGGGTCCAGACGTGTGACTGTGGCAAATTTTGTGGCTGTAGCTGCGACGGTGCGGATGCCAATCCCGGACATACATACATACACACATACATACACACACACGTACATACACACAGACATACTGTACATACATACACACATACGCTTTATATATTCGATGGTAGAGATAAGAGAGATGCTATAGAGGTCCAAAAAGGAGTACACTGGACCACAGCAAGGGGACTAACAGGCCATGTACACCTGGCACCGGCCTTTTTAAGAGCAGTATATTGCGGTTCGTATCACAATCTAAATATAGTAATGTGCACATTATAAAACATAAAAGAATGATGACATGATTTCATCTATATTTATAATAGCCGTAATGTGCATTTATCTAAGCGGATGGTCCCAGCCGGAGGCTCTTTGTAGATGGTCTATGAGTCGTGATCGGCCTCTGGGCGTCTGTACAGGAACATTAGTGCATTTCAGGAACCACGCCGGCGCATTGAGTTTCCATGTCTCACCAGTAATCTGTGGAGCCTGATGGCGGTACAGAGCTATAAAGAACAAAGTGAAACGCGCCGGGCAGAAGTGAGTGACTCCTGGAGATACGAGGAGCATTTAGCAATGAAATGATAGGATGTTGAGTGGGTTTCTAATGGGCATCCTGTTTTAAGGGGCCAAAGTTACCCCCATGTAATTCACCTTGATGACCTGTACATAGGGCCATGAAATAGCGCCACCACAGGGGACATCCAGCATTACATGGTGCCTCTTCAGATCATTGGGCTGCGCGTGTAATGTATGCATGTGCTGGGTCCTCCAGAGAGGAGGACCCCCCCTCTGTTCACTTGTAATAAGGTATTTGTGCATTTTTATTAACATTGACTCTGCAGTTCACAGATGAAAAATCCGGCATCGCTGTCACATATTTCCATTTTTTTTTTCACTTATTTCCTTCTGTGTAGTGGAGAAAAAAATGTTACCTGGAAACAGTCAGCAAGTTGCTGTTGACATTTTACCAAAGAAAAATTAGAGAAACTGAAAAAAGAAATTTACGCCATATTTTAGCCAACGATGGAGGAGGAGCTCCTGTCATGTCGGACGCTGTTCACACCACAGCGTCCGGCAGGCAGAGGTAGTTCCACCTCCAGCCACTATAGCCTCAGTGGCGCCGGCCTGATCTTCAGGCTCTCGGGGGTTAATCCTGCTGGAGACCAGGTTGGATGGTTAGTCACGCCCACGGTCTTTAAATAGTCATACTGGCCTATGGGCGTCGCCGATTATAGCTTGTGTTTCATAGCAAGTGGTTCCGGTCTGGAGTGGAGGTGTTCAAGAGAGAGAGATTCATATCTGGTGTCGTATGATCCGTCGTTATCCTTTCTCCTTCCCATATTTGTGTTTAGTTGTGCCCTGTTCACATTACTGTTTATTCCTGTGTGTGTGCGGCGCAGTGCAGTTTAAGTTCTCCCTGTCTGTCATTATTTGTGTGGGAGCTTTGGTGGTGACTTCTCACTGGGTGGAGGGTGGAGGGTTAAGTGCAGGGCTGAGCAGGAGATAAGGAAAGGTCGGAGGCTCAGGCATTTGCACCTTCAGCAAAAACCCTGGGTTGAGGGTCAGACAGGGTTTCCCCTAGTAAAGGGACATCACAGGGGCCCGGGAATTTCAGCCTTAGTTGAACTAAGCCCCCGTGACATTATAATCGGCCCACATTTTTTCAGGAGTCCATGGATCCATTAGATTCCATAACCCGCCAGTTGGCGGCGCTGTCCTTACAGGTCTCCGAGTTGAATGGGGCAGTTCAGCAGCAGGGCCTGGTAGTAGCAAAGGTGCAAACGGCATCTGCAGGTATCGGTGCAGAGCCGAAGTTTCCGCTGCCAGAACGATTTTCAGGCGATCGCAGCAAATTTGTCGTATTTCGGGAGGCCTGCAAATTATACTTCCGCATGCGGCCAATCTCCTCAGGTAATGAGGCCCAGCGAGTAGGGCTGGTGTTGTCATTACTGAGTGGTGACCCCCAAGCATGGGCATTTTCCTTACCACCTGACTCTGCTACATTTCATTCGGTCGATAATGTTTTTTCTGCCCTCGGGCTCATTTACGATGACCCTGACCGACTGGCTCTAGCGGAATCTAAAATCCGCGCCCTCCGCCAGGGGGAGCACTTGGCAGAAGACTATTGTTCGGAATTTCGCCGCTGGGCTGTAGACACACAGTGGAATGACCCAGCACTGCGGAGCCAGTTTATTCATGGGGTATCAGGGAGGGTGAAACAAGCCCTCCTGATGTATGAGACTCCGGCATCATTGGAGTCTGCCATGAGTTTGGTGATACGTATTGATCGCCGTTTTCATCAGGGGGCACAGGAGACGCTAACCCTGGGGGAAAACAGAGGTGCAGGTGTGGTTGAAGTAGATGAGTCCCCTGAACCTATGCAGATTGCTGGCGTGGCACAGGTTCAGCCTCGCGCTCCGGGATTCCGGAAGCTTGGAGCATGTTTCTACTGTGGTAAAGGAGGTCATTATGTTAACGTTTGCCCGGTACTACTTAAGAGGGTCACACCGGCGGAAAACTGTTAAGCTCAGAGGGTATGGAGGAGACCCAACTGAGCGTATGCATATCCTCCATGATGGTATCTCAATGTATGCTCCCTGCCAAGGTTATTATCGCCGGCAGAGAGCTACCTATATCAGTGTTTGTGGATAGCGGTTCCGCCACCAATCTCATAGATGAGGAGTTTGCACACACCGCCGGGTTTAAGATCGAAAAACTTCCTCACCCCATACAGGTGGTGACCATTAATGCTGCTCCCCTCCCTCAAGGGGAGATTACTGAGTTTGTGGCAGAGGTGAAACTCCACATTGGGGTCCTACATTCTGAGTCGGTTACATGTAGGGTCCTCCGTAATCTCCCAGCTCAAATGGTCCTGGGTTTTCCATGGCTGTCCAGGCACAACCCGGTAATTGATTGGAAAACTCAGGACATAGTACAATGGAGTGGTTTCTGCCAGGGCAATTGCTTGGCCACATGTGTGTCCGCCGTGACGCCCAGCCTGCCGGAGGCTTTGCAGGATTTCGCGGATGTTTTCTCTGAGAAGGGTTGCTCAGAACTGCCTCCACATAGAGCCTATGACTGTGCTATTAGGTTAAAACCCGGGGCCAAATTACCTAAGGCCAGGATGTTTAAAATTTCTGGTCCTGAGAGACAAGCTCTGAAAGACTACATCGCGGAGAGTCTGAGCAAAGGTCACATCCGGCCTTCGTCCTCGCCTGTAGCCGCGGGGTTTTTCTTCATTAAGAAGAAAGATGGGGGGTTACGCCCGTGTCTGGATTTCCGAGAGTTAAACCAGATTACGATCCGTGATCCCTACCCAATGCCGTTGATCCCGGATTTGTTCAACCAGGTAGCGGGGGCGAAATGGTTTTCCAAGCTGGACCTCAGGGGGGCGTATAACCTCATAAGGGTCCGTCAGGGGGATGAGTGGAAGACGGCGTTTAACACTCCTGAGGGTCATTTTGAGAGTCTGGTTATGCCGTTTGGGTTGACCACCGCGCCTGCCGTTTTCCAACATTTTATTAATGATGTATTTGCTCATGTCCTGGGGAGATTTGTGATTGTATACCTGGATGATATCCTCATTTACTCTAGCGATCGGGACACTCATTTGGAGCATGTTAGGCAGGTGTTACAGTTGCTCCGGGAGAACCAGCTCTATGCTAAGCTGGAAAAATGTTTATTTTTTGTCCAGGAGTTGCCCTTTTTGGGATATATTATGTCCGCAGCCGGTTTTAAAATGGACACCGCTAAGGTGCAAGCGGTGCTGCAATGGGAGAGGCCGGAGAGTCTGAAAGCACTCCAGCGGTTCCTTGGGTTTGCGAATTATTATAGGAAATTTATAAAACACTTTTCGACTGTCGCCAAACCGCTCACAGACATGACAAAAAAGGGTGCCGATCTGGCGAACTGGCCTGAGGTGGCTATACGTGCATTTGAGCGTCTGAAGAATAGTTTTGCTTCAGCCCCCATTCTGGTGCAACCAGACGTGTCTAAACCTTTTGTGGTAGAGGTTGATGCGTCGGAGGTGGGAGTGGGGGCAGTACTGTCTCAAGGCTCGTCCTTGAGCGAGATGCATCCATGCGCCTACTTCTCCAAGAAGCTGTCGCCGGCCGAACGGAATTATGATATCGGCAACAGGGAGTTGTTGGCCATCAAACTGGCTTTTGAGGAATGGCGACACTTCTTGGAGGGGGCGGCTCACCAGGTCACAGTTATCACCGACCATAAGAATCTGCTCTACCTGGAGTCGGCCAAGCGTCTGTCTCCTAGGCAGGCTCGCTGGGCATTGTTTTTTACTCGTTTCAATTTTCTTGTGACGTACCGTCCCAGGGCTAAAAACACCAAGGCGGATGCTTTGTCTAGGTGTTTTCCGGGGGGAGAACCTCGGGAAGAGCCGGTACCCATCCTCCAGAAAGGGGTAGTGGTCTCGGCTCTCACGACTGAGGTAGAGGCGGAGATTGCCGAGGCCCAAGAGGAGGTACCACCAGGTCTTCCCGCCAACAAATCATTTGTACCCCTGCATCTTCGGCTTAAGGTGTTGAAGGAACACCATGATTCGGTACTGGCTGGTCACCCAGGGGTGAAGGGCACCTTAGAGCTGGTATCGCGTCGTTTCTGGTGGCCCAAAATCCGGCAGGACGTGGTCTCGTACGTGGCAGCTTGCATCACGTGCGCTAGGGCTAAGTCACCCCGAACCCGTCCTGCTGGCACGCTACAGCCTCTGGGGGTACCCAATAGGCCATGGACAGAAATCTCCATGGATTTTATCACTGACTTGCCAGCCTCGGCAGGGAACACGGTCATCCTGGTGGTGGTTGACCGTTTTTCAAAGATGGCGCATTTTGTGGCGTTGTCTTCTTTGCCCAATGCTAAGACGTTGGCTCAGGTATTTGTGAAGGAGGTGGTCAGACTCCACGGAGTACCGTCTGACATAGTATCTGATAGGGGTACGCAATTTGTGGCGAGGTTTTGGAAAGCTTTTTGCTCAAGGTTGGGGATCAAGTTGTCACATTCATCGGCGTTTCATCCACAGTCTAATGGACAAACTGAGCGCTTGAACCAAAATCTAGAACAGTATTTACGATGCTTTGTGTCCGACAACCAGGAGGAGTGGTCTACTTTCCTTCCTCTGGCCGAATTCGCGTTAAATAATCACCGCCAAGAGTCATCAGGAGAGTCTCCATTCTTTTGTGTGTACGGTCAACATCCTCAGTTTTGTACCTTACGTCAGGGTGACTCCGGTGGTGTCCCGGAGGAGGATCAGCTAGGAGCCCAATTGTCATCAGTCTGGAGGCGGGTGAAACAGCGTTTGTTGAGCATAAGTGCCAGGTACAAACGTGTGGCTGACAGTAGACGCGTGCCAGGTCCGGACCTGTGTCTGGGTGAATGGGTGTGGTTAGCTACGAAGAACATAAAACTCAAAATCCCATCTTTAAAACTGGGTCCAAGGTTTATTGGGCCTTTTAGGATTTCTGCCATCATTAACCCAGTGGCTTATCGGTTGGAACTTCCTGCGGTGTACAGAATACATAACGTTTTTCACAGGGCTTTATTGAAAAAGGTGGTAGGCTTGGTGGACACGACGCCGATGCCACCTCCAGTCATGGTGGATGGCGATTTAGAGTTCGAGGTCGCCAAGGTAGTGGACTCTCGAGTAGTACGCCGTACTCTTCAGTATTTGGTGCACTGGCGGGGGTATGGTCCGGAGGAGAGGTCTTGGGTTCCAGCCTCAGACATACATGCGGATCGGCTGGTCAGTTCTTTTCACCGTCGTCATCCGGACAAGCCGGATCCTATGAGTCTTGAGGGCCCTGGGGTCCCTCGTAGAAGACGGGGTACTGTCATGTCGGACGCTGTTCACACCACAGCGTCCGGCAGGCAGAGGTAGTTCCACCTCCAGCCACTATAGCCTCAGTGGCGCCGGCTTGATCTTCAGGCTCTCGGGGGTTAATCCTGCTGGAGACCAGGTTGGAAGGTTAGTCACGCCCACGGTCTTTAAATAGTCATACTGGCATATGGGCGTCGCCGATTATAGCTTGTGTTTCATACCAAGTGGTTCCGGTCTGGAGTGGAGGTGTTGCAGAGAGAGAGAGATTCGTATCTGGTGTCGTATGATCCGTCGTTATCCTTTCTCCTTCCCATATTTGTGTTTAGTTGTGCCCTGTTCACATTACTGTTTATTCCTGTGTGTGTGCGGCGCAGTGCAGTTTAAGTTCTCCCTGTCTGTCATTATTTGTGTGGGAGCTTTGGTGGTGACTCCTCACTGGGTGGAGGGTTAAGTGCAGGGCTGAGCAGGAGATAAGGAAAGGTCGGAGGCTCAGGCATTTGCACCTTCAGCAAAAACCCTGGGTTGAGGGTCAGACAGGGTTTTCCCTAGTTATAGGGACATCACAGGGGCCCGGGAATTACAGCCTTAGTTGAACTAAGCCCCCGTGACAGCTCCCCTTTAAATCATCAATATTCAGAGGAGGAGTTTCCCTTTAAATCCTATACCTGTCACTGAGGGAAGCGAGACACAACAGTCTCTGTATCTCGTCACCAATGTGTATTTTTCGTTGCCGGCCTCCCGACCGATCATGGGGGTTAATCTGAATTTTGCCTCTTCGGGAGGGTCGGCCGTGTAAATCAATCCGTATAGGGGAAGTCTGCGCCAATCCTCGTGCCTTATAGAAAGATCAAAATGCAAATGTGGGATTTACAGTGTAACTATGCAGATAGTACATGGTCTGTGAGGGGGCCGCCGCCGCCGCCGCCGCGCGGAAATAATTTTACATAAATACATAAAATTTAAAGGATCATTTATTGTGAGAGGCAGCAAGGCGGAATAACCAGGAGAGCGACGCGGGGGGAATTCTCGGCCACGTCGCCAGCAATTTGTCCTGTCAGGTTTAGTTAAAAGGAAACTGATTAACCCCTTAGTCGTCAGCCGTTTACCATCAGGACCATAACCCAGAAAGTGCTGCGCCATTGGCAAACTAGTGAATGGGCCCCATATACGATGCCAGTAAGAGCAAAATAATAGATGGCGGCGATTGAGTCATCACATCCACTAAATTAATTCAGATCTCAGATCAAATCCTAAACTTTATTCAGAATCCAAAATTAAAGGGGCTGTCCATGACTTAACTGAGCTCAGGGCCCCCCCATACTCAGTATTGTGTCCTCCGGCAATCGCCTAGCATCAACATCAGCCAGCTATTTCACATGACGCTGTTTCTTCTGTTTAGACCAATGTAATGGCTGCAACTGAACAGCAGCTGCTGATTCGCTGCAGCGGTCATTTGACACCCCGAACAGATACTGATGCTAGGGGACTAGCAGAGGACTCAGTGCTGACTATGTAGGGGACTAGCGGAGGACTCAGTGCTGAGTATGTAGGGGACTAGCGGAGGACTCAGTGCTGAGTATGTAGGGGACTAGCGGAGGACTCAGTGCTGAGTATGTAGGGGACTAGCGGAGGACTCAGTGCTGACTATGTAGGGGACTAGCGGAGGACTCAGTGCTGACTATGTAGGGGACTAGCGGAGGACTCAGTGCTGACTATGTAGGGGACTAGCGGAGGACTCAGTGCTGACTATGTAGGGGACTAGCGGAGGACTCAGTGCTGACTATGTAGGGGACTAGCGGAGGAATCAGTGCTGACTATGTAGGGGACTAGCGGAGGACTCAGTGCTGAGTATGTAGGGGACTAGCGGAGGACTCAGTGCTGAGTATGTAGGGGACTAGCGGAGGACTCAGTGCTGACTATGTAGGGGACTAGCGGAGGACTCAGTGCTGACTATGTAGGGGACTAGCGGAGGACTCAGTGCTGACTATGTAGGGGACTAGCGGAGGACTCAGTGCTGACTATGTAGGGGACTAGCGGAGGACTCAGTGCTGACTATGTAGGGGACTAGCGGAGGACTCAGTGCTGACTATGTAGGGGACTAGCGGAGGACTCAGTGCTGACTATGTAGGGGACTAGCGGAGGACTCAGTGCTGACTATGTAGGGGACTAGCGGAGGACTCAGTGCTGACTATGTAGGGGACTAGCGGAGGACTCAGTGCTGACTATGTAGGGGACTAGCGGAGGACTCAGTGCTGACTATGTAGGGGACTAGCGGAGGACTCAGAGCTGACTATGTAGGGGACTAGCGGAGGACTCAGTGCTGACTATGTAGGGGACTAGCGGAGGACTCAGTGCTGACTATGTAGGGGACTAGCGGAGGACTCAGTGCTGACTATGTAGGGGACTAGCGGAGGACTCAGTGCTGACTATGTAGGGGACTAGCGGAGGACTCAGTGCTGACTATGTAGGGGACTAGCAGAGGACTCAGTGCTGAGTATGTAGGGGACTAGCAGAGGACTCAGTGCTGAGTATGTAGGGGACTAGCAGAGGACTCAGTGCTGAGTATGTAGGGGACTAGCAGAGGACTCAGTGCTGAGTATGTAGGGGACTAGCGGAGGACTCAGTGCTGAGTATGTAGGGGACTAGCGGAGGACTCAGTGCTGAGTATGTAGGGGACTAGCGGAGGACTCAGTGCTGAGTATGTAGGGGACTAGCGGAGGACTCAGAGCTGAGTATGTAGGGAACTAGCGGAGGACTCAGTGCTGAGTATGTAGGGAACTAGCAGAGGACTCAGTGCTCAGTATGTAGGGGACTAGCGGAGGTCTCAGTGCTGAGTATGTAGGGGACTAGCAGAGGACTCAGAGCTGACTATGTAGGGGACTAACAGAGAACTCAGTGCTGAGTATGTAGGGAACTAGCGGAGGACTCAGTGCTGAGTATGTAGGGGACTAGCGGAGGACTCAGAGCTGAGTATGTAGGAGACTAGCAGAGGACTCAGAGCTGACTATGTAGGGGACTAGCGGAAGACTCAGTGCTCAGTATGTAGGGGACTAGCAGAGGACTCAGAGCTGAGTATGTAGGGAACTAGCGGAGGACTCAGAGCTGAGTATGTAGGGAACTAGCGGAGGACTAGCGGAGGACTCAGAGCTGAGAATGTAGGGGACTTGGTAGCCTCTTCTATACTCTTGGCACTGTACATGTAGAAGTTTAGCTGCAGACTTGCTGACTGTTTCCAGTAGCCATTGTGAATGCAGTAACACCTCCTGTCCCCTGTGCAATGGCTGCTTCAACCTTTACATGTTGGAGCATGCTGGGGGTTGTAGTTTTGCAACAGGTCAAGGCAGGACAGAGGTGGGGGGGAAATCATGAAGTCTCCTTCCTCAGCAATAATAATAAACCCACAATATGTAACGCTGGTTCAGATCCTGAAGCCTGGTGGAGGCGGCTGCTGAATATTTCATGCCATCCACTTGCTTTTGAAGTTGATTTCACAGACCTCCGGAGCTGCGCTCTTTATTCTTCTCTTTGTATCTGTAAGTTTATTTTAGATTGTTAGTTACTTTGTAGATTCCATTCCCCTAAAGAAAGACCAGAGGGGAACTTGTCACCGGGGCAAACCCTTTAAATAAAAATAATCTATTTAAAGGGTGTGGTCTTATGCAATCCACATACCCTAATAGGTATCTTCCATTACACAGCCCCTTTCATCAAGTTTTAAAGGGTCTCTATCACATTTTTGACATGTTCTAGTGACAACCAGAGGGATCTGTGAACTTCAAACCCCAATCAACTTCAACAATGGTGAAGCGCAAGCGATCACGGAGCTCCGCCCCTGAGGAGCTTATCTGTTTCCCTTTCAGCTTTGATTGGTTGATCCCCAGAAATCCAAGTATACAGTGCATGGGCTCACATACTTTCTATTGACCTTCGCTCTCCAAGGAAGAGTTTTGGGACATAGCAATGTGTTGATTGCCTCTGCCTCTACTTGTAGTAATTAGTAGGAATCTCCGTTTATTAATTTCAGCAATCTTGTAAAGGGCATTTTTTGCAAAAATAATCAAAATATTAGTTATGGAATAGAAAGGGGAAAAAAAAATCCCAAAAATGTTGCGTAGTCACAAAAGGATAAAAAAAAGTCCAAACAACGTAAAATATTATACAGTGCATTTTAATGGGGGTGTCAATGAGGAAGGAAGTAGCTCACTTCTCCCCCTACTGTTCACTATAGGCCATAGATCCTGAATAGTTATTATTCTAACCTCTCGGAAAACATTTTAGCTTCTGCCGGAAAAAAATATAGTATTACGGATGCGCGATTAATAATACCCGTAGTACCTGCGCCTCGCACCTCCGCCAACCAATTTGCGTTCACATCCTAAATGACTAAATGTCACTACATTGGCAGGAAAGTCCCGGCCTGATCACGGCCATGAATATAAATCTAATATTCGGGCTTCCATATTTTACTAATGTGCCTTTTAACCTGCGACCTTTCCTCGGCTGAGGTTAGCCAGAGAGGGAAGATCATTTTATTTCTGAGATTGCAAAGCAATTTGAAATTCATGAACCTTGCATTGATGGAAAGTGAAGGAAGGGCGGAGGAGCCGGGCCGGGCAGCCCGAATGGGAAAGGGGACATTTCTATTTGATCGATAAGAGATAAAAGCTTTGGGGGGGGAGGATGGGAGTTTTGATGGTAATCCACATTTAATCCGTCTCAAGAAAACATTTGAGGTTTTTCTAGTTATTTGGTATCGGATCGGTGGGGGTCCATTTCCCTATTCCCCTCGATCATTTGATTGAAGCTGCCAAAAGTGAATAGGAGAGACAGTTGAAGTACCATCCATGGCCACTACACAATGTACGGTGTTGTGAATTCCCTTGCTCGGACTTCTGAGCCGGAGCTCCCTCTGGTGGTTACTGGGAGTAGTGGAGCTGGCCAGTATGATTGAAGTTTGCCACCTGACGATGATGATTGGGAATCTGGGATTGCTGGCTGGGAGCATATAAGTAAGCAGGCTTCCCTTGGCGGTTGCTGGTGATTTCCTCCTTGTGCATTTTGAGCTCTTCAGTCTCCTGCCTGGACCGAGAACAAGTCCCACAGGACTGCACAAAATTCCTGACATCACAAGATAAGGCAGACCACCAAAAAGACAGACTCACCAAATCTCTGGTACCAAAGATACCTGGATGACCAGCCAACGCAGAGCAATTTCAGACATTACACTTCTCCTCCACTGGTCAGGGACATACAATTTTCCCATAGGGCATCATTCAGGTTTGTCCTCCTGATATTCCTCCAGGGCACGTCTCAAATCGGGAGAGATGGTGGAAAGAACTAGACCCTCATTTACAATGGTAGTAGGCTCGGTCACATCAAGAGAATCTGCAAAGAAATGCAGAGGAGAAAGACAACTGAATTCCCAGTTTGGAACAAAAAGCTCTCCAAAATCTGGAAACAAACTGGACTCCTCTGTCCGATACAATATTCTCAGGAATCCCGTGCAAACGAACCACTTGTTGTAAAAACAAGGGCACCAATTCAGAAAAAGAATTTATGCAGGAGACTGAAGAGCTCAAAATGCACAAGGAGGAAATCACCAGCAACCACCAAGGGAAGCCTCGTAACTTATATGCTCCCAGCCAGCAATCCCAGATTCCCAATCATCATCGTCAGGTGGCAAACTTCCATCAAACTGGCCAGCTCCACTACTCCCAGTAACCACCAGAGGGAGCTCCGGCTCAGAAGTCCGAGCAAGGGAATTCACAACAGTACGGCACTGTGCAATTTTTTGTGCGCTACAAATCCTTCAATCAGTTGATCATGGGTGTGCCACCAATCTCATGTTGATGACCTATCTTACAGCCCTGTTACATATTGTAGGCTCACTGGGTGAGGTGGATCCTCTAAGCCCAAGGTCCAGGTGAGAACAAGGGTCGCAGCCAAGGGGTGTCCTGAAAGCTGTATGCAGACATGTA
Organism: Dendrobates tinctorius; assembly: GCF_039654945.1. NCBI lineage: Eukaryota > Metazoa > Chordata > Amphibia > Anura > Dendrobatidae > Dendrobates > Dendrobates tinctorius. Next base: position 3,012,866 of record NW_027361924.1, on the reverse strand, counting down.
GAAACGGCAAACTAAAAATGTTAATAAATTCCTGGAAGCCGCAAGTGAATAGAAGATGTCCCAGAAGCTGCAGGCTGATATAAAGCAGGGTTACTGGAAGCTTCAGACAAACAGGTGAATTCTTGAAGACCACTGACAGGCAGTGGGGTTACTGGAAGCCGCAGCCACAAACAAACAGGTGAAGTCCTGGAGACCACTGACAGTTAGTGGGGTTACTGGAAACCGCAGGCAGGCAGGAGACATCCAGGAGACCGCAGACAACCAGAACAGCAGGTCAATGTGTACCAACAAATTCAGAGTCTTAGGTACACTGAAGTCCCAAACAAATTCAGAGTCTTAGGTACACTGAAGTCCCAATACCAAGACTCAGGTGTGTGTCTTGGGGAGCCTTATATAGGCCTGAAAAATACAACGCACGGTAGCTTGCCAGTCTACTTGCAAAGCCCGACGTGGGGCACAAGAAAGATTAGTGGACTGGGGTGAGGGAAGCAAAGCACGTTTCTAGGACAGGTAACAACACCATATTAAATTAAAAAGAAAACTTTGTGGTCCTTCCATAGAAGTTGTTTGTGGAATGCCTACATACAGGAAAAAAGGAATACTGGCCCATTAGATGAAAAATACATTATTTTGAGGTGCCTATGGATATGCCAGACCTGAGCTAGCAAAATAATGCAAATTTAACCTTAGTTGGAAATAGCCAGGAGAAACATAGAGATGACAGAACCATCTTCTTTGCAGGATCACTGGGATTATGCCGCTAATGGCATATATCGCCTATTTACAGTATGAAAGTGCGTGACCACCACTTCATTTACTTCTCTGGGTCTAAGGGAACAGTATGGCCCATGTGTGTCCATCGCTCCCATACAGAATAGGGTGGTAACACTGGTTATGCATGCGCATTGCTGCTCCTTTGGACCCATAGAAGTGAATGGAGTCATGGTTGTACGTGTGCAATACTGCTCTATTTCCACATGGTGTTAAGCAACTGTCTCAGACACGGACTTTGCTTCTGTTACCCTAGTCCACTGAACTCTGTTGGGCTCTCTGCTATGTGTCCGACTTTGGTTTCCACAACATCTCCTGTCTGCCTGCGGCTTCCAGTACTTCGGCTACCTGTTCCTAAACTTCTAGGTCTTCTAGTACATGTCTGCCTGCAGATTCCAAGACCTCTCCTGCCTGCCTGTGCCTTCCAAGACCTCTGCTACATGTTCTCGGTCTTTCAGGACCTCTGCTACTTGTCCCCGGTCTTCCAGGACCACTGCTTCCTGTTCCCGGTCTTCCAGGACCATTGCTACCTGTACCTGGTCTTCCAGGACCTCTGCTTCCTGTCTGCAGTCTCCAGGACCTCTGCCATCTGTCTGCGGTCTCCAGGACCTCTGCTACCTGTTTCGGGACTCCTGTCTGTCTACGGATCCTGTCTCTTACTCCTGCCTGTCTCCTGTCCTGCACCTCTGCTCCCTGTCTGCAGTCTTCAGAATCTCTGCTACCTGTCTGAGGTCTCCAGGACCTCTGCTACCTGTCTGCAGTTTCCAGGACCTTTGCTACCTATCTGCAGTTTCCAGAACCTCTGTTATCTGTCTGCGGTCTACAGAACCTCCGCTACCTATCTGCGGTCTCTAGACTCTCTGCTACCTGTTCCCGGACTCCAGTCCATGGTCTCATGTACCTCGGCGACCTGATTTCTGCGTGCCTCAACTGTCTGCTGTACCAACGCCTATGGCTCATGTACCGACATGTGTGGCCCGTGTGCCCACCCAGTAACTTGGGCATTGAGGATCCACCTCACCTTGGGGGCCCTACAAAAAGGGCACCGGATGCCCATTCCTAGGGTCGGTGGGAGGATCAAATTGCTGGGACTCAAGCTGCTCCTGAAGGGTCCTGTGTGAGTGGAGCATTAGTGCGCAAGAATGCCCAACACCATGAGTGCAATGGGGGCACGTCTAGTACATGCATACAGTGGACACTGTACACCTGTTATCAGGATTGGAGGGGGTCCGATCACTCGGAGCCAAAATGATCCTGAGAATGTGGGGTTCAGTGCACCCTGTACAAATGGACCATGACCGTGATCATTAATCCATTCACTTCTATGGGTCTTAGAGATCAGCAGTGCGTATTGATGACTACCTATCCCACGTACTAGTTCTCACAATCAATGGCGGTACAATTGTTGGGACATCCACTCATCTTGAGAATGCTGGCCAAGTGCCCCACCCATGAATGTTCCGGTAGTGCACATGTGTGATCACCTCCACCTACCATGCGCATTATTCCTCCATGTAAGTGGGAGACCCTCAATTCATAGTTTTGAGATCCAGCAGCCAGACCCCCTACCAAAAGCTGTTGTGATAGAACCAGTGCCTTTATTTTATCAAGAATAGAGGAGGCACCATGGCGGTATTTTCCTGTAATGTTGTCACTGTGATATACCGCCTAACCGTGTGTGCCTTCTGTACGAGAAGAGGCATGGCGTCATCGGGAAAGTTGGAAAGTTCATCTTTCTCAGCCTCAGCTCCTAATCTGCGCTGACACTTCCATTTAGCCATTTAAAGTATCCCATTATCATATTCCGCCATATACTTTTCACGATTATACCGCCGCCGCTGAGTGTTTGTGCATGATAAAAAACCCAATGGACAGATGGGATAATAATATTTTCTAGGTGAGTAATTCTTGTCCTTTATGCTGCTGTTACCTCTTGCAGTCAGCGCAGATGCTATCGTGCAATATTACAAAGAGCAATAGATGTAAGAAATAGAGCAGGTATAAGGTCCACAGAGCGGTATTATATATGTAGTAAATGTAAAAGGAGCCGATAAGCCCAGATCTGTGCCATCTATTAGCCACACAGTCACAGTCCCTATTGCATCTGCTGTTATATCCATGCCTTTGACATAGAGAGATTTATTTTTTCCTGTAGCCCATGGAAATAATATGTGTACATAGTATGGCACTATTAATTGTGCACCATATAGAACTATTATTTGAGGGTTGAATGTTCAGCGAGTGAAATAAGTATTGAACACGTCTCCAATCTCATAAGTAAATTTTCACCAGATGTTTGTAACAGCCCATCCAATCCACACAGGCAAAGAAATCAAGCCATAGATGTCCATCAATTATGTGTAATAATGACAAACGACACAGGGTAAAAAGTGTAGAACACATGAAGAATAAGAGGTGCAAAAAACCTTGGAAAGTCCTGACACCAGCTGAAATTACCAGTAATCAGAAGGCAATCCTGCCACTTAGTGAAAAATAATGTGAGCGGGTTCAATTGACAGTCTATAAAAAGGATTCTCATGATAGGTAAAACCAGTTAGGTGTCTCAAGACCTTTGCGACCTTATTGTTGTAAAATAAACTGATGGCATTAGTTACAGAAGAATTTCTAAACTACTGAAGGCTTCAGTGAGCACTGTTGGAGTCATAATCTGGAAGTGGAAAGAACATCATTTCACCATAAACCGGCTATGACCAGATTCTCCCCATAAGATTTCTGAGAGAGGAGTGAAAAAAATTATCAGAAAAGTTGTCCAAGAACCAAGGACCACCTGTGGAGAGCTACAGGAAGATGTGGAATCATGTACAATTGTTCCAAAGAAAACTATAAGTAATGCACACAACCTCCATGGCCTGTATGCACACTCACCACACAACCTCCATGGCCTGTATGCACGATCACCACACAACCTCCATGGCCTATAAGCACCATGCAAAACTCCATTGCTCAACAAAAAGCATGCTCAAGTTCGTTTACAGTTTGCTCAACATTTAGACAAACCTGTGAAATACTGGGAGATTATAGTCTGGTCAGAGGAGACCAAAAGAGAACTCTTTGGTTGCCATAATACACACCATGTTTGGAGGCCAAAAGGCACTACATATCACCCCAAAACACCATACCAACGGTGAAGTATGGAGGTGGGAACATTATGGTGTGGGGATGATTTTTAGCAAATGGCACTGGCAAACTTGATATAATTGAAGGAAAGATGAATGGACAAATCTACCAAGACATTCTTGATAAAAAAATCTGCTGCCATCTACCAGGACGATGAATATGAAACAAGAGTGGACATTTCAGCAAGAGAACGATCCCAAACACACAGCCAAGGAAACTCTCAAATGGTTTCAGCCAATAAAGCTGCTAGAACGGCCAAGCCGATCACTGGACCTGAATCCCAGGGAAAGTGTATGGAAGGAACTAAAGATCAGAGTTCATGGGAGCCCACGGGACCTTCAGGATGTGAATAGTGTTTGTGTAGAAGAATGGGCCGAAACCACACCTGAGCAATGCCTGCGACTAGTTTCTCCATACTGGAGATGTCCTGAAGAGTCATCATCACCAACAAAAGCTTTTGTACGAAGTATTACATAAATTTCTGTAAGCGAGTTCATTACTTTTTCCCTGTGTCATTTCTCATTATTACACATTTATGGACATTTATGATGATTTATTTGCCTGTGTGGATTGGATGGGTCGTTACCGACATCTGGTGAGAATTTCATGTCAATAGCACCTTTAGAAATAGATTTAAATAGAAAATTGGTGAGGTATTCGATACTTATTATTTCACCGGATGTATGTATTGTTGAGCAGTACAGAGCATTAGTTTAACTGGCACAGTTACTTTTGTGCAATGTATAGTAGTATTTGGGCACTATATGGTAGCATTATTTGCACACAATATAGAACAGTTATTTGGATAAGAGATTGCTCTAGCATTTTCTCACTGTATAACGGTAATATTCAGGGACTGTATTGAACTGTTGTTTGAATACACTGTGGTAGATTAGTTTGCCCACCGAATAGCAGTATTATTTTTGGCACTGCTCTGTAATATTATTTAAGCATTACATTCCTATTCAAAATCACAAAAGAGATATTACTTCCCCACTGTATGGCAGTATTATTCAGGTAGCATTATTTGACCACTGCATGAAACTGTTATTTGGACACTTTATGGCTGTTTTATTTGCGAACTTCATTACTGTATTATTCGGGCACTCTATTATGTCATTTTTTGGGGCCAATAATATCTGATATCTGAGTAATAAATGGCAGTATTATTTACCTAGTGTATGGCGGCATTATTTGGGCAATGTATAGTTTACCACTGTATGGAATTGTTAATTGAATTCTACATGGCAGTATTATTGCAGTATTATTTGCAGCCCTGTGTGTGACACTACCTGAACACTGTATTGAACTGTTATTTAAACATTAAGTGGTGGTATTATTTGCCAACTGTATAGCAGTATTATTAAAGCATGGTGACACTATATAAAAACTATATGGAACGGTCAATGTGTTCAACATAAGAAATTGATATTTGAAGACTAAATCGCAGTATTATTTAACTAGTGTATGGCAGCAATATTCGGGCAACAGTGTATCATTGTTACACTGCATGGGGTCATTAATTGAATACTACATGACAGTATTATTTACAGACTGTACAGCAGTATTATATGGGCATTTATTTTTTTTTCCATTAAATTCTTTTATGGAAACAGTACAGCGGTATTATTTGCCCACTGTATAGCAGTATTATTTGTGTCCTTTATCTGAACACTGTAATAAATTGTTATTCAAACACTATTTGGTGGTATTATTTGACCACTCTATAGCAGTATTTTTGGGCACTATATGGTGGCACCATATAAACACTGTATGGAATGGTTAATTGAATACTGTATGGCGGTATTATATTATAATATATACATATTTATATATACATACACCCATGGGTATATAAGCAGAGCTATTCAAGCAGTGTATGATGGCACTTTTTGAACAATATATAGCGCTGTTATTTGAAGACCATATGGTGGCATTATTTGCCTTCTATATGGGAATATTATTCAGGCATTGTATGGCGGCATTATTTGAACACTACATGGAGGTGAATTTGGATATAATATGCGGGTTTCATTTGCGCACCGTAGTATAAATTACAGTGGCATTATGCAGGCACTGCATACCCCTACTATACGGACACTTTATGGTAATATTATATGTGTAGGGTGGCGATTGAAAAATATGAACAGAATTGCATGTATGATAGCGGTTGACTTTATGAAATGGTATAGTGAGTGTAGGAAGGTGTACTAATGTATAAAACCTTATGTAAGAACATTGAATACATTACTCCACAGACAATACTTGATACTGATATCCTTTACCGCCACATAAAGGACAACACGTAAGATACATAGAGGTAAAAACGAGACAATGACTGTCCAGCTAGGGAACGCCGTAGAAAGAAATGGAAGAGGCAGGAACGGTCATAAAAGAGCAAACATGATTAATAATCACCTGCTGCTCATCCTGTGCCTCCTGTTTCAGGAGTGTCCTATCAGAACTGCTTAGTAAATCCAGTCAATGTAGTAGCACCTTGTGCCGAATGTCAATGGGAGACTATGCAAGAAACGGGCACCGCGTGTGCTCCGGAGCATGTCCGGATGATGAGTGGAATGGGAGTGGACAACACCTTTACGCCAATATTCTCTGTCCGTCTCTACAGCAGACGGCTCCGTTCTTACATCGCTTCTCTCTAATTATCTATTCTGTCCGTACGCGGAGGCTCCACGCGACCATAACTCATTCATCACTCCAGGTACATGACAAGTTATATTGAGGCCAACGAAGATTAATGCCGGACCAAATGTGAGGACTCAACACGCGGCGGAGACCTAATAACAGGGAAATATCGAGCTAATGTCACCGGGAATATGTAAGAACGGCCATTGTACTTACCAGGGTGAGTGAGCCGCTTATCTCCACGGAAATCTCCATACAAGATAACGACGTATTTATAGGTGCAGAAAATAGCATCTAGATATAAATACAGAGCATCCATATACCATGGAGAAAAGAGTGACTGCACCAGCAGAATAGTGAGTGCAGCTCTGGAGTATAATACAGGAGGTAACTCAGGATCAGTAATGTAATGTATGTACACAGTGACTGCACCAGCAGAATAGTGAGTGCAGCTCTGGGGTATAATACAGGATATAACTCAGGATCAGTAATGTAATGTATGTACACAGTGACTGCACCAGCAGAATTGTGAGTGCAGCTCTGGAGGGTAATACAGGATGGAACTCAGGATCAGTAATGTAATGTATGTACACAGTGACTGCACCAGCAGAATAGTGAGTGCAGCTCTGGGGTATAATACAGGATGTAACTCAGGATCAGTAATGTAATGTATGTACACAGTGACTGCACCAGCAGAATAGTGAGTGCAGCTCTGGAGTATAATACAGGATGTAACTCAGGATCAGTAATGTAATGTATGTACACAGTGACTGCACCAGCAGAATAGTGAGTGCAGCTCTGGAGTATAATACAGGAGGTAACTCAGGATCAGTAATGTAATGTATGTACACAGTGACTGCACCAGCAGAATAGTGAGTGCAGCTCTGGAGTATAATACAGGATGTAACTCAGGATCAGTAATGTAATGTATGTACACAGTGACTGCACCAGCAGAATAGTGAGTGCAGCTCTGGAGTATAATACAGGATGTAACTCAGGATCAGTAATGTAATGTATGTACACAGTGACTGCACCAGCAGAATAGTGAGTGCAGCTCTGGGGTATAATACAGGATATAACTCAGGATCAGTAATGTAATGCATGTACACAGTGACTGCACCAGCAGAATAGTGAGTGCAGCTCTAGAGTATAATACAGGATGTAACTCAGGATCAGTAATGTAATGTATGTACACAGTGACTGCATCAGCAGAATAGTGAGTTCAGCTCTGGAGTATAATACAGGAGGTAACTCAGGATCAGTAATGTAATGTATGTACACAGTGACTGCACCAGCAGAATAGTGAGTGCAGCTCTGGAGTATAATACAGGATGTAACTCAGGATCAGTAATGTAATGTATGTACACAGTGACTGCATCAGCAGAATAGTGAGTTCAGCTCTGGAGTATAATACAGGATGTAACTCAGGATCAGTAATGTAATGTATGTACACAGTGACTGCACCAGCAGAATAGTGAGTGCAGCTCTGGAGTATAATACAGGATGTAACTCAGGATCAGTAATGTAATGTATGTACACAGTGACTGCACCAGCAGAATAGTGAGTGCAGCTCTGGGGTATAATACAGGATATAACTCAGGATCAGTAATGTAATGCATGTACACAGTGACTGCACCAGCAGAATAGTGAGTGCAGCTCTGGAGTATAATACAGGATGTAACTCAGGATCAGTAATGTAATGTATGTACACAGTGACTGCACCAGCAGAATAGTGAGTTCAGCTCTGGGGTATAATACAGGATGTAACTCAGGATCAGTAATGTAATGTATGTACACAGTGACTGCACCAGCAGAATAGTGAGTGCAGCTCTGGAGTATAATACAGGATGTAACTGTAATGCACACATACTGGTTATCACCCAGCTTTTCTCTCCATGGATCCTACATATTATAATGGATGGTGGAGGAGAAGGATTTTCCTTTTTTTCGGCCTGTGGCAGGACGAGATGACTAAAACAGGAGAAACGTGCGAAGAGAAGATAAGGAACAAAGAAGAGAGCGAAATTAGAACAGGGAAAAGCGTCAGTAACGAGAGAGCGAGAACAGAGAATGGAGAGAAGAGGAAGATAAAAACGAGGGAAGCTTGAAAAGAATGTCAGCGCTGAGAGGAGCGGCCGGCGTCATGTCATGGAGACACATAATTAGCCTTGGAGGAAATCACTGCCTTTATCAGCGCATTGATACGAGATGCTGGGGCCAAGTTATTACATTGAGGATCCAAATTTCCCATTGTCTCCCTCCTGGTGACTCCGCAGCCCCTCACCAGAGGCAGAAGGGCGAATAACGGTTTCATTTTTTATGGTTTACCTAAATTTGTGGAAAACACTCCTGCTTTGAACGTACAAGGGGCCCTGCAACCTGAGATTGGCCCCAGGGCCCCCTATTGGACATGAAGACTCTGGACTTACATATGGCCGGTGGGGGCCTTGGGGTGGATTTTGCATCACACCTTCATGTTGCACTCCTAGGCACCAAAGTCTGCCGCCAGATATCACAATACCGAATGCATATGTTGTGTAGTAGACACTAGACTGGTAAGGCTGGTGTACTTACTTTGAAAATTCATGTCAGAACAGTTGAATAATCCTTTTTGAGAGTTTAATCTCCCTCTGCATAGCCTGATTGACTTTCCTCAGTGTCCCTCCTCCCTGCTACTGAATCTCTACACACCAAGCATGACTGACAGCTCCTCAATGTCCCTCCTCCCTGCGGAATCTCCACACACCTATCCTGACTGACAGCTCCTCAGTGTCACTCTTTACTGCTAAATCTCTACACGTCAAGCCTGTTAGTTCCTCAGTGTCCCTCCTCCCTGCTGCTAAATCTGCACACACATAGCCTGATTGTCAGCTCTGCAGTGTGCTCCCTCCTTGCTGGTAAATCTACTGTCCCCTAAAATAATTGGCAGCTCCTCCCTGTCCCTCCTCCTTGTTGCTGATTAGTTTCTGCTCACATAGCCTCAGATGTCAGCTTCTTACTGTCTATCATTCCTGCTTCTGAATCTCCAGATTTACAGGTCCTCAGTCTCTCTCCTACTTGCTGAATCTCCACCCATCAAGCCTGAATGACAGCTCTTTAGTATCTCCTATCTACTGCTGCTGAATCTCCACCCATCAAGCCTGAATGACAGCTCTTTAGTATCTCCTATCTGCTGCTGCTGAATCTCCACCCATCAAGCCTGAATGACAGCTCTTTTGTGTCTCCTATCTGCTGCTGCACTCCATCCATCAAGCCTGAATGACAGCTTTTTAGGGTCTCCTATCTGCTGCTGAATCTCCACCCATCAAGCCTGAATGACAGCTCTTTACTGTCTCCTATCTGCTGATGAATCTCCACCCATCAAGCCTGAATGACAGCTCTTTAGTGTCTCCTATCTGCTGCTGCATCTCCATCCATCAAGCCTGATTGACAGCTCTTTAGTGTCTCCTATCTGCTGCTGCTGAATCTGCGCCAACCAGCGCTGATTGATAGCTCCTCATTAACTCTTCTTTGCTGCTGCTCAGTCTGCACCCACCAAGCTTGACAGGTGAGTACGGTATGTGTTTTTATTTAATTTAGATACTTAACTGTTTAAATAGTAGTTGTCCATTAGTGGAAAACCCCTTTAAGAAAATTTTGTTCTCCTTCTGAGAATAGCAAAACCAAATATGTGCACATTATGTGTGACATCTACATTTTTGGTGGCTAAGTTTTTTTTAATTAAGAGTTTTTTTCAATTTATTTATTTTTTAAGCTGGTTTCTTGCAATTAGAGTTGTAAGTTGAAGCTCATGGGGCTCATCACAGCATTGTACCCTGGGAAAGCATCACTAATAATAGTTTTTAATTGCAAATTAATGTCATTAGTAACAAAATTATGTATTTAGTAAATTCTTAATATATATTTATAACAGTTGTAGCCCAATATTTCAGATTCAGAGCTACAGTGTCCTCTGCATAGTCGAAAACATAAAAGGATGAAATTGTACCTTCCTGGAGCCGCCACTAGAGGGAGCATTGCTTAATAAACATATGGGCACGTAGTATGCAGTTAGCTCCGGAGCTCCCTCTAGTGGTGGCTGTAGAGAGTCAGAATTCTGTTGCTTATTATTACACTTCTGCAGAGGATTTGGAGCTGTGTTTCAGAAAACTGGAGAACAGATTGCAAAAAAAGATACAGCAAGAAAGAAATCAGCACAATATTTTGAGCGTAGTTATATTACTTTTAAATATGATAACCTGTACTTTAATCAAAAACTTCAACATTTGATGAGGGCATTTCATATAAAATGCAAAAACCGACTTCTCCAGCTACAAAGGGAAGAATTCACTGAGGGAAGATTATGGGGAATTCTAACTATGTGCCAACTGATTGAAGGAATTAAACTTGCTGTACAGATAAGAGAAAGCAATCATCCAGAAATAAGCCCTGATTACTGCGAGCGATAGAAGGAGACCCAAGACCCAAACTCCAGAGAAGCCAAAACCACAGGATGGCGAGAAACGGTACCAGAATATCCTGGATAGTAATCTGCTACACTCTCATATACATCCCAATAACATCATGTATACCGCGCGGCAGGTGACAGATCCAGAGCCGGAACCTGCAACCTGTATGTGTTGGTGCATTATATTCTTATACATAGGAGCAGTATTATAGTAGTTATATTCTTGTACATAGGGGGCAGTATTATAGTTATATTCTTATACATAGGGAGCAGTATTATAGTAGTTATATTCTTGTACATGGGGCAGTATTATAGTAGTTATATTCTTGTACATAGGGGGCAGTATTATAGTAGTTACATTCTTGTACATAGGGGCAGTATTATAGTAGTTATATTCTTGTACATAGGGGCAGTATTATAGTAGTTATATTCTTGTACATAGGGGCAGTATTATAGTAGTTATATTCTTGTACATAGGGGCAGTATTATAGTAGTTATATTCTTGTACATAGGGGGCAGTATTATAGTAGTTATATTCTTGTACATGGGGCAGTATTATAGTAGTTATATTCTTGTACATGGGGCAGTATTATAGTAGTTATATTCTTGTACATAGGGGGCAGTATTATAGTAGTTACATTCTTGTACATAGGGGCAGTATTATAGTAGTTATATTCTTGTACATAGGGGCAGTATTATAGTAGTTATATTCTTGTACATGGGGCAGTATTATAGTAGTTATATTCTTGTACATAGGGGCAGTATTATAGTAGTTATATTCTTGTACATAGGGGGCAGTATTATAGTAGTTACATTCTTGTACATAGGGGCAGTATTATAGTAGTTATATTCTTGTACATAGGGGGCAGTATTATAGTAGTTATATTCTTGTACATAGGGGGCAGTATTATAGTAGTTATATTCTTGTATATAGGGGCAGTATTATAGTAGTTATATTCTTGTACATAGGGGATAGTATTATAGTAGTTATATTCTTGTACATGGGGCAGTATTATAGTAGTTATATTCTTGTACATAGGGGCAGTATTATAGTAGTTATATTCTTGTACATAGGGGCAATTTTTATTATAAAACCCAAACATAAATACAATTATAATAAAACAAAAATCATCCAGTATTACAAAACACAAACCACTTAGGTAATATATACGCAGCACTAATAATCAGATCATATTCATCAATAAATTAAAGTGTCCACACCTGGGGATGGAAATAGAAAGTTAGAGGGAAAAAAAAAAACAAACAACAAAAAAAAAAAACATTATCATATTTTCTAACTGAATTTTACGTTTCTCCATAACGTTATGTTCCTTGGACTCCTTCCAACTTCTAGTGATTTTATCCACCGGAGTTCTGACATCACCTGATTGGCGGCAGCGGTGTGGTCGAACGGCTCATTGTGAAGTGACACCCGGGTTCTCATGTGCCAGTGATAGTATTTGATGACACTGATTATAATGTACATTGTCTCTCTGTTGATGTTACTAACAGTGGAGGGGACACCATAGATTATGTCAGGATACTTTAGAGTCCGCAGTCTGGGGATTTTTAGATTATCTGACACTTCCTCCCAGATCTTCCTCCCTCCCCAGCAATCACATATAAAGTGCTCCATAGTTTCCTCCTGCTGACAACCAAGGGGACAATTCCGATCAGAGACACACAGATGTTTCAGGTTCCCTCTGACAAAGAGCCGACTATGCAGTGAAAGCCAAGTGACATCAAACAGTTTAGGAGGAAGCCGTTTCCCATTTAGGAACCTAAGGCTTTCCTGCAGGGTGGTGGTGACACAATCTCTCAGGGCCAGTGGAGAGTAGAAGAAAGTCCTACATACACGAGCATACAG